>NW_008649040.1:403682-406630 GCF_000247585.1 Phytophthora nicotianae INRA-310
CGGCTCTCACGCAACGCAAAACCAACTTAAGGTAAATTGTTCTCCTTGATGCTCTTGAGATACTCGGTCTCACTTTATCCGTCGGCGCCGTAAAATACGGCTGTGAGGACGGGATCTGAGTGATGGTTCTGATTCTGTTGAGCATTTGTAGTTTCTCGTGGCAGACGCTGCATTACAGGAATGACAACGCACAGTCCTCCCTGCTTTTCTTCTAGGACAATCAGCAAAAAAGATGGTTGGGGTCTGCACACATGTCACGTGCATGTGGAACGCTGGACATTCCTATCCCTGCCGCTGCACGTATACACGGTCGAGTATTGTCGTCCAGTGCTTGCTCTTTTGAAAATGAGCTGAGAGCCCAAGGAGCCGGTGTGGAATTATGGGTCCCAATTATGGTTTAATCCATAATAAATAGGATCGACGTTCGCAATTAGACTGGATTGGGATTCTTGTTCCCGTTGGTACAACTAGTCTAGGCCAGATTAACTAGGAGCCAATACTAATTACACTTTTTTACTTTAATGACTTGGTTTTAGTTGTGGCGACGTTACCGTTTTTAACGCAGGTAAATCTTACTTTTTTAACATCTGGTTCGAGTTGGAGTTAAGTTGATACCTCGCTGATAACACGCGCCAATTCGCTTGCTCATTGGCTTGGGGCTTAGCCAATCATCAACAAACGTCTTTTAAAAATGGAAAAAACCAAAAATAGGTACGTAAAACTACCACAACTACATTGGCACACTGGTCGGAGACAACACGCTTGCTGGTCGGAGAGACCCTGGGTCGAGCGTTTAACGTCTCCCGTGGAAGCAGTACTTACCAATTTGGCACTGGTAATACGAGCGGGTGGTGCGCCATCTCCGATAATCCGTACTTGTACTTAAGTATGGTGGGTTCGTTCCCGGGTCCAAAAGGTATTCGGCCACGTCGCGCTCAGGCGGACGCTTGAAGCCCAAGTACTCGAAGCGGACCTTGCGCGGGCCGTGGCACATCATCTCGCCGTCGTTCAGGATGGTCACCTCGTCGAACACCTCGAACACCTTCGGCGCCAGATGAAGCAGCGCAACCACCACGGTCTTCTGCATCTTATTGGTGACGCCGCGCTACGTCTTGTTGATATCGTACGATGTTGAACTATCCAGACCCGTGCTTGTGCGTCACGTATTCGAAGTACTTCATGCCGAATTCCATCTCGCCGGTGGTCACACACTTGTACTCGCTGCTCGTACTCAAGCGTCTCCTTCACCATTAGCGTAGGGGAGAGCTTGTAGCGCTGCTCCACGTAAGCCACAAGCTGCGGCAGGCGACGCATGATGTTGGCCTGTGGGCACACCACATCGCCCGCGACCGTCACGACCTTCTCCAACACAAAGCGGCCGCTCAGCGCCTTCATCTGCGACGTCTTGCTAAAGCCGGGCTGGTCCGACACTAGCGCGATGGAGCCCGGTTTGATCACGCCGCTAACGTAGCGCAGGATCTCCTTACCGCCACGAGCTTCGTAGCCGACAGCTTGGCGTGGGTCGTCTTGGCAACATTGTCGGCAGCACCACCTTGTTCTCGTCTTCCTCCGTCGCCACCACGTCGGCGTAGATAGATGGACGGCTGAAGCGCGCTTCTACGAACGTGGCGTGGACATGTAGTCCAAAGCTCTGCGTCGCCAGAAATATGCTGCGATAAAACCAGTTTGTGACTGAAGCACCAGAATTTACTTTTCAAAACGCTACGGTGTAATACGATAAAACTACAAATACAGCCCCGTGTTATTGCGTAGTTAATCCAACTAACTTAGCTCAGATAACGTTATTTGCTAGTTAACGATATAACGATAACGTCGCCACCACTACTTTGAATCAGGACTGTTGCCCCGTCGTTGTCAAATGATATACATTATTAACTCGACCGAGAGAGCTTTCTTTGAAATGCAAATGATTGTGATTCTCGCATATCTATACCACATGTTGACACCCAATAGGATGGGTATTGTTTACTGAATCCTTTTTGGGTTTAGTGGCAACCTATGACGCTTTCTTGGGTGTAAACAAAACGAGATAGGGACCCTATCTCGTTTTGTTTACACCCAAGAAAGCGTCTGTTGGGACCCCGGTCTCGTATTGCTGCAGTAATAAAAACATTTACTGTAGCATTAGTAACGTTTACACTGTGCATCAGCCTGATTGGAACGGGTAAACATTTCTAAACTCTCCTAAATCAGACACTGTACAACTTCCAGTATTTAGTATACGGAATCGCCTTAGGACGGTAAGGATGCCGATGTCGTGTGTCGCGTGCTACAAGGGGGTGGGGGGGGGGGGGGGGGGGACGCAAAGTGGATTAACCATTGCTGTCTGGTCCATTGCCTTGTACTGTTAGAACGAACCAGTACAGCAATCTAGATGACTCGTTCTGACGTTCGTCAAGGGGCAAATACTTAGTCCACTTGAGTGAGCTGCTTACAAGGTCACTGTTAACACTGCCGGTTATGCAATAACGAACCGCAACTCTCTATACGAACTTTCTCTTTTTTGTTTTTGCAGATCTGAATGTATGACTGAAGCTATAAATGGTTGTAATACAAAAAAAAATACCCAAAGTTCGTGGATGTCCCACAAGTGCTGGAAAATTTTGTTATTAATAGATGAGAGTGGCTGGAGGAATCACGAGCGGGAGGCGGGAAGCAAGGCCCCTCGGTGTTTGCATAGGAGCCAATGACGCACAGACCACAAACAGACCAGTTGCACTCTCCAGTACATGCGTTGGACTCTTAAACTTTTGCGGTCTTTCAAAACAAAAAAACATTATAAAAGACGATGAAGTGTTGGTTCTTTACTTAGTTGTGTATGATTGACACTATTTTTTTTTCAATTACTTATTGTTGTCAAGGCAAAACCCCTTGTGCAGAGCCAGCAGATGCTGTGGCAACGAAATAGGCGCAAGAAAAGCCCAAAA
>NW_008649040.1:409125-411018 GCF_000247585.1 Phytophthora nicotianae INRA-310
GGGGGGGGGGGGTCTTAGGGACGCACGATGCAGATTGGTCTTCAATAAGTTGAAACAATTAAGGTTTCCACTAGCATGCTAGTGATGATCAATTTGGTGGTAAGCGAATTAAAAGCGTTGCTATCGATGCTGCGGATGAAGACGGGATCTACCCATGGAACGCGTGTGCCAGGACGGAACGAGTACAATTGTGTTTGTTGCGACTAGACCATGCGATGCTGGTCAAAACGGCAAGTCGATCTCAACAGCATCTTCTGCATCAAAGATTGACAACAAGGAGGTACGGGCAATGAGAACTGTGGCTTACGTGAAGGTGCAGAAACCCGAATGCTCGATGTCAACGGGGAGCAACAAGACCTACTCGATGGAAAAATTTATGAGATGTAGTTTACAGAAACGACCAATCCGTATGATTTTGCATAGGATCTCTTCTCAAAAAAAATATTTAAAGAAAACACTGGTGATTCCAAGAAGAACTATTTCTTCTGTTAAAAAAAACAAGCACATTGAACTGAATTACCTAAACCAAAACTACTACGTACTTCGGTGGAGTGTGATAAGAAGTCATCAAACTTTGAGAAACAAGGCTATCTACCACAGTCAACACTATCGTCATTTTAGTCCTACAAGCGTTGGAAGCTGAAATTCGAAAAACTTGGAGATTTACCGAGGGCGCCCTGTATTTTGAAATAGCTATCTTGTCGAACTAGATATTGCGTCATGAATACTGACGGTGGCTTGAAAGCCAGTTCTCATTATATGGACCCTCCCATGTCGTCCTCCAGCGGAGGGCCTACGTACGAGGAAATGGCCAAGAAATGATGGCCATTCGTATCTTATTTGTAAGTCGGCCCTCTAACGTAAGATCGAAGCTCTTGCGTAGGACTTAAGGAAACGGATGCCCATGATTTAAATCGCTACGATCACCACAGCAAATCATAGATAAAACCCTAACCTCTCTTTCTTAGGTCCTGCCCGATTGGCCAAAGTGTGAGAAAGGCAGATTAGGGCAAAGGTCTTCCATACCAAAATTTATCCGACTTCCGACATTTCCGACGCTGTGTGTGGATTTGTATGCAATACAAAAGCAAGTAGATTAACAGGAGAAAGTATGGTCATACAATTTTGTTGTAATTGCGTAAAAAGACGTAAAAAGGTAATTACGTTATAAGAATGATTGGCTTTCACGTCCAGTCGAGGAGCCGAAACGAGTCAACGCATGTCGGTGCCCGAGTGACCACCCAGGAGGGTGAATTGAAGGGACCGTGCCGAACCCGGTGCGGCCAGCAGGGTTGTCGCCCGCCACGAAGAACTGTGGTGGGTTAATTCTACATCGGGCCTTCAAAGAGTATCCCTGTCTTAATTTGTACTTACCTCCACCTCAGTAGCTAAGTGGTGGAGTTGGGTCCGATTCCCACCTGAGGTATTTTTTGTGATTGCTTTCTGGGTGTGCTAGCAGTGTGTATGTGGCAGGTCCCAAGTGAAGCGGCAGCGCCATGTTGACGTGTGCTGACACGTAACCTTGAGTGGGCGAAGCTGTGTGTATGTGTATGTGCGTGTGTGTTTTGAAGCGTATTTCATGCGTGCTGTACATCGGTTATCTAACGTGTATTGTGGCTGGGATTAACCGCTAATCTGTTCGAGTACGTTTTGCGTGTATCCAGGAGCAGGGTCGCAGATAGCAGCAGATTAAGGAAGCTGTGTTCATGGCGCTCATCTTGGCGTTGAGCGTATCAGCGCGATGGAGAGTGCGAACGTGTTTCAAGACCGCGCCTGAGCCTCGAGAGCTGATGCCGTGATCGTCCAGGAATGTCAGAACGGCTTTTTCCGCGCGAGTTCCAAGCTGCAGCACCTTGTCGCGAAAGTCTTCAGCCGTTGCATCAAGCACAAAGC
>NW_008649040.1:413250-422956 GCF_000247585.1 Phytophthora nicotianae INRA-310
CCCCCTTGTTATGTTTGAGCGCATGCAACCATTTATCCAGAAGTTTAACGATGCAGGTATCATTGCAGTTGGTAGCGACTGCGTTAGGCATAATTTATTCTACTGTGGCAGTTGTTAGTGGCACATTTTCCTTGCGCAAGTGTGACGCCACGATAGCGAGCGTCGCTCGCTACATGCATGATACGAATCATGTGATTACGAAAGTGGTTTCTTCGCGGCCATTATAATCAAACCTTCTAACGTGACTTTCAACCAATCATATCAAACCTGCAAGGCTCAACCAAACCTTCCTGCTTTTTGGGGAAGGTTTGTCTTGAAAAGGACGGGGGAGGTACTGAAATCTACCTTCTAATCGTGACAACCACTAATATAGCGAAAGCGCGAGAGCTTCCTCGACGGGTTTAGCGACCGAAGAAGTCAGAATTGCAACCTCACACCGCTACTGAATCACACAACGTGATTATTTTACTTCTCACATTGTCGATGTATCTAATTGTACAAAAGGGGCCTTGATTTGGAGATGGTGGTGCTACGATGGAGAGATCGCTCACATGGATTCATAAATTTGTTTTGTTTGGGGGTTGATAATGCTGTTTGAGTGGAGTCTTAAACCGAGAAGTTTAAGACACGCTAGTTTCTCGACGCACTGGTACATCAACTGGTCTTTGGAACAAATAAACGGGAGTATTTAACGCATCATATCACGTACCTCGTTGTGAGGCTGTCCATACAGCTCTTCTAGCTGTCCTTCCAGGATAAATACGTTATAATCCCAGTTTCTGAAAAATGCAAAGAATCGTTAATCACGGTGCGGTCTGCAGCATAAAGCGAAATGTTGTTTATTCTCACTCTGCCCTTAAAGTAGGTACGTTGTCGGTTCCTGACCATGTTGTTCCTGTTTCTTGCTCGCAAGCTGCTTTCTCGAAACTGGCTGTCGTGACCACTCAACACAATTTCGCGAATATATGATTACCTGGACAGAATGACAAGATAATTTTGCGTAATCGTTTGCGGTGTTCAGCATCCGTCCGATAAGCGTAGCTTGGGGTTTACATACCCTGTCCTTCCTGCTGAAAACTATTTGAGAAATATATATGTTTTGTATCCAACTGCTAGTATTCCTCTGAAGTGATATATGCAGTGTCCCGTACACTTATCGAGGGGGACTGCTGTATCCGTTTGTCCACAATCACCACGATTTTCTCAACATTTGGTAGCAATTCATTTGTAATATCTGTACCCTCAGTGAGCTGCGGCAATCCAAAATTAATTCGAGAATATAAAATTACTTAAGTAGATAAATACGTAGAATATACTTTGTTGGAAATTCTGCCAAATAATGCAGTTCAGCCGTGCATACATGCGGCTATAAAGTAGAATTGTTTTAATTGGGACACCTCTAAAAATTTTTACAAAAGCTACAGAACGGAATCGGTACTGGTGGTGGTGGAGATAGGTAGCATTGCATGAAAGAGGAACATCTATTTGTATTAACGAACGAAAAAAAAAAAGCTTGTACCGAACGCGAGCTCTGACAGTTTGGGTAGATAGAAAAACTAACCATATCTTCCGAAAGGCAAACCTTAGAAGTTGTAACGAGGCTTTAGGTGCTCAAGGATGCGGCGTAACATCCAGCCATCACTAGGTGTAATTGTAACAGAGCTAGACCCCATCATGATGGACGGAGGGAAATTCTTCGGCTTTTGCTTCGCGGTGTAGAAATCCGGGTGCCCGAATCCATGTCCGATTTCGTGTCCCACCACCAGGATGTTCTTGTTTTGAAGGGTTTGCAATATTTCCTTCGAACTTACTTCCTCACCCCAGTCGAATCCGAAAGCGTAGCCGAAGTCTAGATCTTGATTGAGCCGGAATGAAACGTCGAACGGCTCCCCTTCACAAGCACTCGTGTCTGACCACATGTTGTTCCCGTTGTCGTAGTATCGGTGGCACTCATCTGGGCATTTGGGCGCTTTTTCCGAGGGATCAATAATTCCTTCGTAGATTTTGCCTAGAGAATCGTCCGTCCATTCGAACTGAGACACGTCCTTCGCAGCAAAACTCACCACATTGATCTTGACCTCCTCAAACGGCCAGCAGTTGTAGCCAACTAACCACTTGTTCCACTCGTTGTAGTGACGTTCCAGCAGGCCCTGGAACTTCGACGCCGCAGATTTGGACAGTTTGGCATCGCTGTCCCAGCGGACACAGTAGTTCATTGAGCCATTGTTGTGCACAATGTGATCCATGAGCCAGTTCTTGCTGGCCATGACGTTCCAATTGGCGGTGTCCGACAAATCCGCCTTCGGTCCGATGCGGTTCTCCCAAACCCACGTCAAAGCCTCAGCAGTAATGTACTCGTTGGGGTTGCCGGTAACACACTCGCCGGGTTTGGAGGTGATGTCTCCGAAAGTGGGCACACTACTGCTGTAGTTTGAGGTTGTTTCTGCGACAACCGGCGTTCCGTCTTCGTCATAGAATCCTATAGCAGTAGACCCATCGGTATTCGTGTATTGTTGTTGCTGTTCTTGCTGCTGTGTCGAGGCCTGGGCTGGCGCTACTGTGCTTACTGCCGCTGAGGCTCGCGTGGAGGTCGACAAAGCGATAAATGTCGCCACAAGAAGTGCAATTGGACTCGTCGCCTTCATCTTGAAAAACGAAAAGTGATCGAATGGAGTGAGAGCGAAATTTGTGGTCGGTCCAAAATGCACACTGACATGGAGGTTTTAGATCGTACTTAGCAGAAGTATTATGCACACAGCAGATTACGTTTTGGACAAATCCGTATTCATTCATTACTAATAAAATTTGTGGAGCCTGGGTTACTTAGATTCATGTGTTGGCTCAGTTTGCACGACGTCGGACTCTGACTCAGAGATGATGTCGATGGACGATCGACGAATAGTCGTCAATCGTGCGTCGACGATCGAAAGCAATTCGTTGTACCATTCCTCACTTACAAATGTTGCAAATTCATTAACAGATATGTTCTGTTAGTTTTGTTTTTCTTATTCTACTCTTCGCTACTACTTCCCTTCCTGTCGTGCGAGATTAAGAACTTCCTTATAAGCACAACTCAGCTAGCCCAGAATGCATGGTAGATGGAGGGATATGATAGAGTTGAATAGTAGTGCAGGGGTTACCCTTCTAGAGCTTCTTCAACTAGACATGTTCTAACTAAACATCAGAGCAGTTACGATGTGGTGTGTGTTCTCCTTCAAAAGAGAAGACCGGTTTGGTAAACGTGATGAATTAAGGCATTCCATTTGGTTCAGTAAAAGTTAAAACGAGTATTAATATCAAATGATAGAACTAGGGACCGACCTGCAAATTGAATCGACGAAGGTGGTGCTAAATACGTCTTGCGTGGTGGGTGTTGGCCACCGTGGACAAGGTCCCGGAGCGCGTACTCAACCAATTCACATAAGAATACAGTATCCATAGCACATCACAATCATAATCTTGTCAAGAACGTTGAAGAGTTTCTTGAAGACGGTAAAAATCATGCTCAGCGTACGCTGTGACGATTGTTAGGTTGCAGCGTATGGTGGGCATCGTAGCGTTGCAACAACCTGCGCCCAAACGGAATACAGTAGCGCACCCACATACCTTTGAGTAGAGGTGATGCTTTGGTCTGGGAGGACAGCGAATCTTACCAATCAGAATTGGGACATTTTAAGTTTCCTATAATGTTCAAAAGTTGATTTGATGTTACTAAACAAACTGAGGTGTGCGGGTGGAAGCGCATGTAGCCAAAGCAAACCGCGAGGGGTGACCTCGAAGCAGGACCGCGCGGTCTTAACGAAGGCAAGCACAGCGCATAACTCCGCTTCGAGCCGCGCATTGCATAGACAAGGTGCGAAAATCGTTTTTTTAAGGTGATAATTGAACATCTTTAGCACTTGTGTCGAAAAATCTGTGTAGGGTTTGTTTACTACAGTATAGTATGGTCATTGCATGCGTAGGACTGACTAACCAGACTTTGAAACGGTTGCCTCTTACAGCTATTCTCAAAATGTGCTTAAGACTTCAACGTGCTTCATTAAGATCGCTTCTTATTAAAATAAAACAGCCACGGTGACGGCTCGTCGAATGTGTACGCAGATGCAGCGGCTTCAAAACAGACGAAGGAGATGCGTTAATAAATACTTGCGCACCAGCGTCACTCTTGCGGGTGAACACAAAATAGCTTTGTAAGAAGAATATTACAGCCTTCTGTAGCCCTATATTGGTTGGGGTTATTTTCGCTGGAGAGACGAAGTGACATTAAAAAAAAATGTTAACGTACGCCACATCGCTTCTTCATACAACTTTGCGAAGGCCGCAAGTCGCCAATACACAAACATGATTCGGTCGTTTAGCCAAATTTTCTTTAACAACTATGGTTAGGCTGTTCAGACAGCCAAAGTTGTCTTCGCAGTATAAATTCCTGGATGTCATGATCCTCTCGCCCAGTACCCTAGAGTTGCATGCTAAACTCTGATGTAATTAAATGTAAAATGGAAATGCTTTCATGCAATGCACTAAAGTAAAATGCTGATGGATAACTTTCATTCAAGCTATTGTAATGTCCGTTGCGATAAACCGCGAGCTCATGATCCCACCCTTAGTCTTCATCGTTTCACATCGAGAAGTATCCGGGTTTCATAGAGTCTAGAGTTCATAATCATCCAACACTCCATGGATTCAGCTTTGGAGATCTTCCAATGAAGGCGACGATCGACTTGGTAATTGAACCGTCGCTATGAGTTCTGTCAACGAGGCGTGCTCTACTTACGGGTCTCGAGTAAACACGTAGGTCAAGATGGAATGGTTGGCTGCGACTAGATCATGCCATGTTGACCAATACGAAAATAGCCGAGCTAAACGGTAACGGAGGAAGACAAACGAGGTGACTGTGACAATGACAACGGTGGCTTTTAGTGGTGCTGTGGAAACCCGCATTGATCGCTTCAGGAAAGGGGGGGGCAACAAATCTGGGCGGTGCGTTTAGCAATTCATGTAGAGTTACGATGTAGAACCAAAACTGTCACAGTCAAACAAAGAAGATCTCTAGTAAGTGCCGTTTAAATGAATTCGTAACTCAATATCTCAATACGAGGAATCCACGATCCGGTAATAACGTCTGGAGTATTGCGCAGACGACCTGCCGACTAGAGCAACAACAGCACGAACAACACCGTGCCGGCACCCGATATCGCCCGCGCCTACCGACACCCGACAGACACGTTATTCTTCACGGTTGTAATCAAACACCGTGTAAAACGCGGACTTCGTCATCAAGCACCAAGGATTGGCGCAGTGGGGCTTGTGGGTGATGCCACACGACGCGCCCCATCAGGAAAGAACTAAGCTATTAATACTCTCACTTCGCAATCTACTTTGCAACGGGCACAACGTCATATAACGAGTCATTGAGGTTTCGATTTTCTCGCCATCGCGTTAAATCACTATCTAGATGAATACGATTTAAGTTTTGAATTCGTAATGGATCCAATTAGCATCTACCAACTCTCGATGCGCACTCATCTACAAGACAATTGCACTACTAAGCAAAAAAAAGAAGGAAAAAAACAACTGGCTAGAACTAGGGCATACAATGTAAGAAAGACTGATTTTATACGGAAAAGGTCTGGACTAGGCTTCAGTCGAACCGTAACAGCATTTGTTTGGAAATTAAAACAAAATGAAGCATAGTGTTACTCATTGGCCCCGTTTTGCAAGCGTTCGCGTCAAGTGCGCATGCGTCGTGTGGACTCAGTTTAGCGCTGCATGGACCTTGTTGTTAGCGGAAAGAGTATTGATGATCCCCGAATAAAAGTATCATACTTCGACGCCATTGTAACACCCTTCGTCCATTCCACTTGCTTAGCCGCAGTACGCGGAACCGTCGTTGCCGGGACGGCACACCTGCGGATTCTTGCACGCAGGGTAGCACCCCAGGTCTTCGGCAGCGGCAGCACCGACAGAAGTCGACACTAGCAAGGTGGCTACCGCAATACTGAGGATGAGCAAGAGCTTGGGCATGATTGAAGGTTGCGTAGCGCTGGGGGTATCGAGGTGAAACACGGAGTGGTTGTCTGCAGCGATCAGAACAACGGACCGGCGGCCTTGGTCAGCACTTCTCGTGGCTTGTATCAAGCTGCAACCAGCAGGATAACCGTCGGGATTGTGCCGCTAGTAAGCTATCAATGATAATGCTACACTTTAGCTTACGATAATACAAGTACTGCATTTGGCCAATCCGCAAGCATATAGGTTAGCTTTGCATCTCCCTGATGGAATGTGGCGATCCCGTCGATCTGGATACTAGTATGACCAGAATAGCTGATGTGTATAGCGAATGCGGTGAAGACGGAAAGAACATGCGGGTAAAATAATGGAAACTACATCCAACACTAATTGCTGTGGTTTGAATAATACACCTACTGAAAGTACTAATAAGTAGTAAGGGCGACGGTCAACTGCACCTTGATTTTTACTGGTGTCAAACAAACAAGGAAGATACTTATTAGAAGTAATCTAGTTCTGACTTCTGAAAAAGGCTGAAACGTGAGTAATATATGTGATTTTAAGGCTCATTCAATACTCTGAACGAGTTGATCGCTGCACAGCTACATGAACGTCTAGGATAACAAGACACAAGGCGTGAGTTGTGATAAAGAGACCTAACATTTATGTTTTACTTCCAGGAACGATTACAAAATATAAACATGGTAAATTCTGTTTGAAGGCATCCGAAGTCAAAGTACTCGTGAGTATGGATGAATATGTTAGATTATCGGACCATACTTGAACTTTGTATGGTGAAAATTTGCCAATTAACTACCAACATTTAATTTTAGCCAATCACAGCTAATAACAAATGTATATTTAGCCAATAGGACAATGTAAGTGTAGGTGAGTCACCTAAACCGCCCAATCGGACGTATCAAGTCCGATGAACTCCTAAAATATGTGTGTGTTCATTCAATTGTCAAGTATTAGGCATATCACTTTCAAATTTCTCTTTATCCGACCGTCATGATGGGTTTGGAGAAGTTGCAGCCCGGTAACACATTGCGTACCAAGGCAACTGCTGTCGCAGCATTCTCCAAGTTTTGAAGGGTGAGGAAGTTGAAGAGGAACATGTAAGAAAATGTATTGAGGCAGATGAAAGTGGCAAGAGCTTTGTATGTGTCATGGATAAGTTTGGAATGTATCTTGCGTTTAGTGAAGGAAAGAAGGGCAAACTGCCTGCGCGAAACACATGGAGAGGGGATTCTTTGCGATGACCTTGGGATTTATGGCGTCGGTGAACTCGAGGAAGGAGAGCCCTTGAGGATATCCATAGGCGTCTATCTTCGCCGGGTTAAGGGCGTTCTCTAGCGTAGCCTCGTACCGGGCATGATCCTTATCATGGAGGACTACAAGATCTTCGGCAATAGGTCCCTGAGGCTGTCGTCCTCCGCGTGGAGACTTGCCGGGCTGGCCTCCGAGCCAGAACATTTCTGGACGCTTCTCCAGCTTCTCGAGGAACGCGTAGAAGCCCCACGTCTCGATGCACAGGCTCGTAAAAGTCAGGCGAGCATGAGAAGCTCGCATTTTGAGCTTGCGGCGATTAGACTGGGCTGAGGTCGTCTCGAGGGGGGCGTGGAACGCCCACTCCCAGAAGGCACGTCTGTGGGTCATCCAGAACCGCCAGTGAGCGCGATGAATGTCTTGATTCTCCGCTGGGTCATACCAAAGGGGTCGGCCCGACCAGGGGTACGCCAGACGCCAAGGGACTTTGCCGGCTTCTTCAGCCTTGTGGAGAACAATGGCGATCGCGGTTCGTACGACCCGAGGAGCGTTGGGATTCACGTCAATCAGCTTGGCGTAGTCGTATGAAGGAAGCGTCAACTTCTGGGAAGAGCGCAGCTTCTTGGCGGACGACTTGGAGGCGGTGTCGCCGGCGCTGGCCTTCCGTTTGGAGGACTTCTTGGACGGCGTAGCTGGTCTCTTGCCCGAAGACTTGGTGGATGGCTTAGACGGAGTTGCAGCTCTTGGAACGCCGGATGCGGCTGGCTGGGTCACAACCGGGGGTGCGGCACTTGGAACACCAGGCGCAGCTGGCAAGATCACGACTGGACCTTGGAGGCTGACATTCGACTTGCCTTGGAAGATGTCTTCGACGAGTTGGTCAAGATGAGGAAGGCCCGTAGACATGCCGTTAACCCCGAGATGTACACATATCTCGTCCCAGAGTTGCCGCCTGAGAGCGTCCGCGTCGTCGGAGGAGGGACCGTGTTCTTCGCGGTCGATGGCTGCGTCAAGGAAGGCGCGGAACCGCTTCAGCTCGGCGGCGGTGAACCTGGACGTCATGGCGGTTGCGTAGGTCGAAGCAAATTCGTGGACTGAAGGGTCCCATGTTGAGGGAGGATGATGGCTGCCGGGGGGTACGCCAGGGGTACGCCACCTGCGAAGGGACGTTGAAGTGGAACGCGATGGCGGGAACTGACCCCGAGCGAGGGGGCGCCTGGTGGGACACCTGGACTGGCTGTGGACGGCAGTTGGAGGTCCACTAAGGGAACTGACAAGCGATGGAGAAGTGGCGAGCATGGGCCGAAGCAGCCGAACTGAGGGAGGTGGCTGGAGCAACTAACTACTGGGTGCTCATTATTAGCGCTGTCGCTGGCATCGTGGTGTGGGTGGTAACCACTCCGTTGAGGAACGTCTCGTGGGCGTTCCTAGACAGCGTCGCTGACAACGGAAGGGCAGTCTACTTCTTCACGTACAACTGTGGTGACAGGTACCTCGAAGCCGCGCGGAACGCGAACGCTTTGGCACTACCTCCATTGGAGTATGCGTGTGCTCTGATCTCATTGGCGTTCCTGATTCCCATTGCTGTGCTGCAAGATTACGAGGCACGATTTGGGATAACGGGACGATTGTGCTTGAGATGGTGTGAGGCGTTCCACCACTCTTGCTGTTTGTTCGTACCAGACGCAGTGCAATTGCTCTGGGTGTCTACCGGCAAGTACGCCCGAGCTACAGGGGAAGCTACGGTGGCTGTAATCGAGAGGACTGGCGATTTCCTAATGGGCATCTACTTAGCTGCCTCGTTGCTGTTATCTCTGTTGGTGTACCTGCCGCGACTGGTGTATGAGAGTGTAGAAGGCGTGTTAGGAGGGCCGCTTGGCGTTGTTTTGGCGGTGTTTATGGTGGAGGTCTATTTCGAATTCGCAAGGGAAAGCTGTTACTGGAGTGTCTCGGTGCTGGTAACTGGTTGTTACAGCCATGGGCTACGTTATTACTGGACGTGTCGCCCCTGTAGGAAGACCGGGCTCGGATCTAATGCGAAACAAGGGTGGAATGGACTTACTAGACGTATAGGGCGACGTGAGGAGAGGGAGCGCGCCAGCCTGGAGCGTCTACGTGGTACGCCGAAGAAAGGAACGCCGACGAAGATTCAAGATGGGGGCGCTAAGCCTGATGGAACGCCGACGTGTGGCGTTCCGGAAGTGATTGCTGGTGAGACCGTGCAACCGGCAGTGGAGGGAACGACTCGGCGAGGGCGCCGAGGATCGGTCGGGGAGAATTGTCACGGTCTACAGCTAGAAGGAGGTCTCGCCATTCTCGCGGACTGCATCCAGAAAGTCTGCTCAATACAGGGCCAAAGAGCTACATCCGACAAGACGGGACAAGAGGAGCAGACGTCGGCGTTCCACGTCTAGAGTGGGACCTGGAG
>NW_008649040.1:423078-433094 GCF_000247585.1 Phytophthora nicotianae INRA-310
ATTAAGTTACTTTGAGAATTATCGCTCTAGTTCTCGTTCCTACGTCGGCCAGCTAGATACACGACCCCGACACTAAGGAGGAGGACCGCGACAAGACGTAGTCGATGGATTGTTGCTGTGACCGAAGGAACTGCTGAAGAAGTGGCAAATGTTTTCGTTTTATTTCGATGGTGCTGACTTCAGACCGAAGAGACTTGAAGAGCGCATTGCAGAGGACTTACTAGTCGCACTACTGTCACCAGCATCACAATCACTTCAAAAACTTTGCGAACTGCTTTCCCGCGTCTGAATAACGATGGGCAAGGAGGAGCTGAAGGGGCGAATGGTCTGTAATTGCCAACAAATTAGTTGGCCAGCATCTAAATGTACGTGGATTTTTGAAGTTCTACTCGGGTGGTTCAAGTTGTGGTTGAAGAATCAGGTGGGCCTAATGACACCGACGCATCGCATGCAATCTGAAGGATCTAGCGATGCCGATTGAACGTTGGTCCCAAGATCTACCATCTGAAGTTAAATTCTATCAAACAGTTTATGCGATAATAGCTTATTATCAGTGGATAAAGGGAAATGTATAGCACGTTTCACGAAAACGCTTTGTCCATACTTCTGACGGGCAGAGCACAGATTTACATCATACCAATTCGTTTTCTTAATTAGATGAGCGAAAAGCTAATCTCTATCGTTTAGAATGTACAGTAGTCACTGTCATGGTTGTACTTATATACTTGAAGTACCGGTATTAGTGCGCTTAAGGGTCGGTCTTAGCCAAAAACAAATAGTGGGTCTCACCCAGGTGGCCCAATCGGAGAGCTTAAAAGCATGTGTTGATGGACACCTAAAGCGGCCACCAAAGTGGAATCTGATCCACGTCCGCCAGGCTTAAAAAAGCCTGGCGGACGTGGACGGGAGAGCATACGCACACCAACCGGAGAATTACATTCCGTATACTCAGCATCAACACTGCAACACTCGGAAGCCCGCGATGCCGTAAAAAAAACGCTGCATGAACTATCACGGAAAACGCTATTAATAACCACTTTGAAGTACAAAGCGTAGAGCCCGTGTCTGCCGCGTTGTCTGCCGCGTCGTCGCTAATGGTACAAATACTGAAATAATTGTGGAAAAGCCACCGCTAGTAAGATGTCAACCATCCTCCCTCTAGCGTGATCCGCCAAGCCGTCCTCCAAGATTCATGTAAAGTTCGTTCTCTGCCAAAGTGTGCAAGAAACGGTACGGTCCACTAACGTCGTCCATCTGCTAATTGCAATTTTGGCTAACATCGGTCCTATTATTAATTGTTGCCTCGAGGGAACTCAGCATAGTGCATGCACATATTGCGCATCGTTCAATTAAATGTGTTTACTTGTCGATTAATAGCGAAAACATCGTCACTTCTTTATTCCTTTGGTACCTACGTCCCGTTTTGTGTGACTAGGTACAGTGGAGGCAAGAACTACAGTACATGTGTAGAACTTCCATGCATGTGCTTATCGGTTGCAGAGCCTATCAAATACATGTGCACCTCCAAGTGGTATGAGAAACGCACGATCACTATTGGACAAGCCACTCCGCATTCAACACAAGCAATCGATTACGTGAAGCTAGCGTCAGTTTTTACAAGTAATCAGAATCGCTCGAGTTGCCCAGCAGAGTCAGTTTGAAATACTACTTGCAGCGCACACGTCACAACAAGATGATCGAGAAACGACAATGCATTTACGCTATGCGCCGTGTAAGGACAAGCTCTAGTCTCTGTACTCGTCACCATGTCTGACACTGTATACCGACGATTTCTTATGGAGTAGAAGAAAGCGAGGGAGCTACGTTCCGAGGTGCGCAAGCTGGAGTTCCAGATAGCGATGCTCAAGTCGCCGGTCGTAGCGACGTCGGACAAAAAACTTCGAAAAGCAACAGCAGAACAAGCAGAGCTGCTAGCCATTGGTCGTAACAATCAACTTCAGGTCGCCAAGGCACAGTCTGCCATCTCCGGTTGCATGGTACGACCGAACAACTATGAAAAACTGAGCTGTGAACTCTAACGCTGCTGGTGTTATTTCTCAGGGTGATTACGATTCATATCCACTGCATTCCAAAATTCGCCTCAGTGATGATTGGGATCAGCGACGTGCGACTCTTTTGTCGATCAGAGAGGAGAAGTTGCGTGCGGCATACGACTTTGTGATGGATCCAACCGGACTTCTTGATGATGAAGGAACAAGATACGCGGACGAGATGTTCGAGACGGACGACGGGGATTGGTGCTGTATTCGCTTTGAGACTATCCAGTTCCCCAATGTGGAGTCCATTGAGCAAGTGTTTGATGCCGTCATGAGTTACTTTAAAAACACTGAGCTCCTCATCTCGGAAAGGCCGGGGAACTTTGCGGTACGGGACGATTATGAATGTCTTGAGGGTGGGATCACGAACTCGCGAGTGATCGCAACAAACAGCACTGGTATCACAATGGAAGCGAGTACCCTAGTCATCTCCCAGCTTTTGAACGAAGGAGACGCGCGATTTGGCGGCGAGCAGATTGGAATCATTGCCATCGATTCTGTGGACGAAGATAAACTCTTCCCTTGGGTTTCAACCGAGCGCGTGCGGCAGGATGGGACGGGTGCAATCGTGTTGACTGCGTCTAGATCTTGCGACGCATCTGATGGTTCGAGTTCAACGGGATCCACGTCGTCGGAAGAAGACAATGAGGTGACAGTGACTATGAGAAGAGCGACTTACGTCAAGCTGTACCAACCCGACTTTCCGTTGTCAGAGGAGGAGCAACAAGATCTGCGCGATGGGTTTACGCGTGCGGGAGAATTCATGAGAAAAGCTATTCGAAGAATCGTGTACAACCAGCACTAAACAACGTTTAGTTCATTTCGGATCATGCTCGTTCTAATTTTCTTGTCAAGGAGAGAATCGATTTTGAATGCTTTAAGCGAAGCTCAAACAATCTATGCAGCTGACCACGCAGTAATTCGCAGCAACTTCAAACCCGTGCTTGCAGAACAATTAGTATAGCACCATCGCTTGTTCTAATGTCATTATTCCAAATCGCAGATTTTGGTCCAAAATGGTCCTTTGGACCATATCTGATGACCAATTTTTGGCGCCAAGATCCAGTGGCAATTCGAAACCCCGCGAAAAGGCACGCATCCGGCACGCGCCAAAAAGGGGAGGGGATTTAAAATCATCCAATCACACGTCCCAACCTTCAGTTTTTCATCCAATCATCATCAAGATATAACTCGTCCTCACCTTCACCACCCACCGAGTCCGTCCAGTCTTCAATCCTCCGTCGAGAGCACACACAGACCAAAAACGATGTACGTCATCAAGCGCGACGGTCGTCGCGAGGACGTCAAGTTCGACAAGATTACGGCGCGCATTACCAAGCTCTGCTATGGGCTCAACCCGGACTACGTCGACGCTGTCAAGATCTCCCAGAAGGTCGTGGCCGGCGTGTACCCCGGCGTAACCACATCGGAGCTGGACGAGCTCGCTGCCGAGACGGCAGCGTACCAGAGCACGCAGCACCCAGACTTCTCCAAGCTGGCGGCGCGTATCGCCGTGTCCAACCTGCACAAGAACACGAACAAGGTCTTCAGTGACAACATCGAGGTGTTCCATAAGAACGTCCACGAAAAGACAGGGGCAGCTGCGCCGCTCATTGCTGATGACGTATACGAGATCGTGATGCAACACAAGGACGAGTTGAACTCGGCCATCATCCACGACCGCGACTTCGAGTACGACTACTTCGGCTTCAAGACGCTCGAGCGCGGCTACCTCTTCCGCGTGAATGGCAAGGTGGTGGAGCGGCCGCAGCAAATGATTCTGCGTGTAGCGTTAGGCATCCACAAGAGCGACATCAAGTCCGCACTGGAGACGTACGAGCTCATGTCGCAGAAGTTCTTCACGCACGCCACCCCTACTCTCTTCAACGCCGGCACGCCACGTCCTCAGTTGTCTTCTTGCTTCCTATTGGCTATGCAGGATGACTCTATTGAGGGCATTTACGACACCCTAAAGCAATGCGCCTGTATCTCTAAATGGGCGGGCGGTATCGGTATCAGTATGCACAACATCCGCGCCACTAACAGCTACATCCGCGGCACGAACGGCTCCTCTAACGGCATTATCCCCATGTTGCGTGTGTTTAACGACACGGCTCGCTATGTGGACCAGGGCGGAGGTAAGCGCAAGGGCTCGTTCGCTATCTACTTGGAGCCGTGGCACGCCGACGTGTTCGAGTTCCTGGATCTGCGTAAGAACCACGGTAATGAGCTGCACCGCGCCCGCGACTTGTTTTACGCGCTGTGGGTGCCTGATCTCTTCATGAAGAGAGTGGAGGCCAATGGCAAGTGGAGTTTGTTCTGTCCCAACGAAGCTCCTGGTCTGTACGAGTGCTGGGGCGATGAGTTTGAAGCTCTGTATGAAAAGTACGAGAAGGAAGGACGTGCGCGTAAGACAATCAACGCTCAGCAGCTGTGGTTCGCTATCCTAGACGCTCAGATTGAGACGGGAGTGCCCTTCATGCTCTACAAGGACGCAGCTAACCGCAAGTCGAACCAGCAGAACTTGGGTACGATCCGTTCCAGCAACTTATGCTGCGAAGTCATGGAGTACACGTCACCCGATGAGGTGGCAGTGTGCAACTTGGCGTCTGTGGCGCTGCCTATGTTTGTGGAAAACGGTGTGTTCGACTACAAGAGACTGTATGAGGTGGTCAAGGTGATCACGCGCAACCTCAACAAGGTCATCGACGTCAATTATTATCCTGTTGCAGAGGCTCGCAAGTCCAACATGCGCCATCGTCCCATTGGTATTGGCGTCCAGGGTCTGGCGGATGCGTTCATCCTCATGAACTACGCGTTCGAGAGCCCGCAAGCTCGTGAATTGAACAAGAACATCTTCGAGACGATCTACTTTGCTGCCATGGAGACGTCGATGGAGATTGCCACGGAATTGGGTCCTTACGAGACGTTCCAGGGCTCTCCGGCCAGTAAGGGTATCTTCCAGTTCGACATGTGGGGCGTCACACCTTCATCTGGGCTTTGGAACTGGGCCGCACTAAAAGATGACGTCATTAAACACGGTCTCCGTAACTCGCTGCTGGTTGCACCCATGCCGACAGCCTCCACGGCTCAGATCCTGGGCAACAACGAGTCTATCGAGCCTTACACGTCCAACATGTACAACCGTCGTGTGTTGGCTGGTGAGTTCACGATTGTTAACAAGTATCTGATGAAGGAGCTTATCGAGCTCGGCATTTGGACGCCGGAAGTACGTAATCAGATTCTGAATGATGGTGGCTCGGTGCAGAAGGTCAAGGACATTCCGGATGATGTTAAGGAGAAGTACAAGACGGTGTGGGAGATCAAGCAGAAGGCTGTTCTGGACCTGTCGGCTGACCGTGGCGCTTATATCTGCCAGAGTCAGTCGTTGAACATCCACATCGCCGACCCGACTATCAGTAAGCTGACGTCCATGCACTTTTACGCTTGGAAGAAGGGACTCAAGACCGGCATGTACTACATGCGCGGACGTCCGAAAGCCGACGCTATCCAGTTCACTGTGGACAAGCAGGGGCTTGACTTGCAACGCGCCAAGGAGGAGGCTGCCAAGGCTCCGGCTCCGACCACTGAGACCGTTACCCGAGCAGGTGATGATGAGGACGAGTGTCTGGTATGTGGTGCGTAAGTGTGTCGGGAAGCGCTGTAGCGAAGCAGACGGGATAAGCAGTTAGATATTCATTTCGTAGGAAGTATTACAGACAATAAAGCCTGGTAACATTCAGCCACCATCAGAGCCACTGTAATCACTTTTTTCGAGCCCTTACGAGAAGCATTAATGGCTGCCAGTATTTGCCTAGGAACCATAAAATCCTGTTACCTATGAAGAATGTGCCTTCAATGCTGTACGGCGTACGATATTCTACATGACACCTTCGCAAGGAGGAAAACAAACCCGCGTCAGGTCATTCATATGTTTTAAACAGACAAGTAAAATGCAGGCGCGGTATCCGACGAGTGGTCTTACTATCGTTCTACAACATGTGCCCCGCGATCGACACGTCGGGCAAGTTGCGGTTTAGTAGTCTACTACACCCAAGGCCGCGCAATAGCGAGACGTTCAGGTAAAATGCTGTATATGTTCGTATGTTACTACGACTGGAGCTAGTAGGTTGTGATTAACCTCGTAAACCTTGCTGCGATACGTTACACTGTATTCCGCGGACGTAATCCTGGTTTACTTTGTCCGTTGTCGTAGCCAGAAATTCATTTGGCCGCTACTTCGAAGTTATTCTGTGCACTCATAACTTCGTTCGGGGGGTTTGTGTGCGCTTATTTTGCACGATTGTCTCATGCAAGAAACAAATAATAATAATGTATGGGTTGTCCTTTGATATCCAGTAAGCGCACTCCCACCCAAAGTATTTACGGACACAATGGACGCGGAATTGTTAGGGAGGTCAGAGTTGATCTTATGAACAAGTAGGGAGGGGTTAGACAATCATATTCGGTCGATGTCAACACTTACAAGAATTGATGAAACCGTGTTTACACGCACATTTTATTTGCAAAATATTGCTCCGCATAAACACAGGCATCACCACTTTTAGCAGAATAAGCTGTTATGATATTCTATATTTTCAACGATAGTTCCACATTAACAGTAACCAGCAGCACTTATTCGTTAGACTTAGCTTTACGTGGAAATAATGCAACTCGCTGGAAAACAAAAGGAGTCAGCAGCACGACATTTTCTTTGCTCATGCAAGTACCATCGTTTCATGCGGTTCATACCGCATCATGTTGTCACTCCACCTTCCTACAATATTGGCGTCGAAGACGTGTGCACCAAAAGGAAACCGAAGGTCTAAGCACCTATTCTCACGACAGTGTTCACAACGAACGACACGTCCAACATTCAGCATCTATCAATTTTATTTTGATATTAAGCCCCGAGGGTTTGTACTTTAAGCTATGTGGGTGCAGGGGTCGGACAGTATATTGAATATGGATGGTCGTCACAATCAATATTGTCACAATTACAATTCTTTGTCAAATAGTTGCAATATCGATATAAAACTGTGAATCTATGTACTGAAGTTAGCTATTCACGAATTGCAAGCACATTCAAGCTTCTTGGGTGCGAGCTAAAAGATAAGAAAGGAAGCCGGATTAGTTCGCATTGTTTGCATCGTCCTCAACAACACAAAGCCCCCTTCCGGACCTCTCTACCACTTTTATAATCATATCCCTGACATTGTCTTGACCAAAGTGGGGGAGTTCATGACACTGGGGAGATGATAAGCCTGGAACTAGACAGCCAATTGCCAAACAGCCTGATAAAGAAGATATAAGAACTTGACTACCGAACTTACATCTTAGCGATGGGGATGCGAGCAGTCGTTTACAACTATTTTCTCTAGTATTGAGTGGCTCTACACGATTATCAAGGCGCTAGTATCAATCTTGACAACAACAAGAGCTTCACATTCATGGTTGTAATTCGTTGTTGAGTGGTCGATGGGCTAGTACAACTGCTGCAGCGATGTCGATTTTATAAGGGCGTTAAGGAGAGAAACTCGCCGTCATATTAGGCGAGATTCTGGCGTAGAGACCCATGATCCTTTTGGCTCCATATAGCGCAAACGTATTCATATTAACGCATGTGTCTACTTCACCAAGCAGATGCATGGTGTTAATGTAACTGAGGAGCCTCTGCAAACACGACAATGGACTATGGACGGTTTAAATAGCGCAGTAGCTAACTGTGCAAGTGCTTACAGTTTACTATTGTGCTGTGAAATAGTCCATTTATTAAAAAAAAAGTACATGTAAATGACGTTCCGAAGAGAAAAAAAAATGAAATTGTAAATTTGTAAATATTGATTGTCAAGACCTTTACAATCTCCACTGGAAGTTGACCAATATTGTTCAAGAAGAAAGGTGGACCTATATACTGTACATTACTCGTATCTATCGCACTCATCTTCATCGTCAATGCCGCGTCCCGTACTGTCATAAATATGACCTCGTTGGTCTCAGGGACACGAGCGGAACGGTCTACAGTGTTTGCGCTCGCTCATGCGCTTCCTTTGACAACCGAGCAGTGGGAAAGAGACGTGGAGCCGAACGATATTAACTTCGAGCCCTGCTTCAGTGTGTCAGGATACAATGTATCTGGTTCGCTTTCAGAATTTATTGAGCCCACAGGCCACATGAAGCCATGCTCGCAATCAGTCTGTCCTCATTGATTATACTTGTCAGCGAATCAGAGTGGCGGCTTGGTTCACTCTGACGGTGTCCCCAGATATATCTTTTATCTTTTAACCTATGTGCTAAATGCTGTTGATATTGTTTGCTTTTATGGCCGTAATCTTGTCTACCATCGGAAATGATTTGGACTGGATTTTATTAAAATCTAATCGGATTAGCATTTCCGCTACCATCCGTTCGTTTGATGAATGTGAAGTTTAATTCGTAAAACATCTTCATTAATAAATTTAAGCTATCATTAATGCACGACCGGCAGGAGATATCACAGCGAGCAGTACAGATAGCCCTCATCGTCGATAGGGATTAATTGCTGCAGTCAAGATCAGTATTTACATACTTAGTACTTAGTTAGACGAGTACAGACGCAGGATTCAAATCATAAGATGCAGTTGAGCATAGAAATTGCAATACTGTCGTTTGCAATGGACGTATTCAATCCGGTATTGATGTTAACCAACCGGTGAACGCAACCTCTATCTATATAAATGGATCGGCTTTGAAGATCAACACAACATCACTTTTAATTCCACTAACTTGGCCTCAGTCCACCCCTGTAGTTCGTCAGAAAACAAAAGAATGCGCTTCGGCGTCGCTGTGGTCTTCCTCGTAGCTGCGTTCGTGGCAAGTTTCACCCACATCGATAGCACCGAACACGTTGCCCTTGTCGACGACGATCGTCGTCTTCGTGCAGAGGCCCCCGTTAACAAGGCCGGCGCTTCTAAACTTGCCGGGGAACTGGGAGTGAAGCTGAAGGAGAACCCTGCTCTGACGAAGACTGTTAACACCATCAAAAAATCAGGTGGCAATATCGTGGCTATCAAAAACACCGTCAAGCAATTCGCTGGTAAGCTTGCCAAGGATGGAGCCAAGATAAGTGATGAAAGCGTTACCAAGATATCGAAAACTATATCTGAAGTCCTGCAAAAGCATCCGCGTGCTAAAAAAAACGCCAAGATAACGTATATCATCGCCACTGGACTGCTTTCCAAGTACGGTTTATACAAACTACTGTTTGATAGGGACTCCGATAAGAACAGCACGGCTCCAGCTAACACTACAACCGCGACTAGTACTACTACTACGGCATCGAATGTAACGTTAAAATAAAGTCTACGTATTGCTTTAGATCTCATTTTTGCGATTTGATACTTATAGTTTGGTAGGTGAGGGTCGGTCTCATCCAACAGTATGGATTTCGTACTTTAAAAGTCAGTATACAGCGCGATTATCACGTACAGTATAATAGTCATAGATATCCAGAGGTTCATGTACGGGTCTGTGGTCTACAACTGTATTTTGCTATCTTCGGACGTATCGAAACGAGCACCTTATACTCGGTTTAAAAAGATGTTACCGCTTTGAATGCGGACAATACAAACAAGAGCATCCGTTTACGAGCCCAATGTTGAGCACAAAACACTTGCTTTCCCCCTACGGTAAAGCTAGTTTAAGAAATATTTCGAGATTTGTCGTATCAGCGCCAAAATGGACATACAGGCAATCCTCTCGGGGAACCAGGGAATTATAACAAACTGGGGTTATCACAACCCAGAGTATACCAGTTGGATGGAACAACCGGATCGCTAGTGTGGTTTGAGTGCTGGCGGTGTTCAAATAGAGCAATTCAAATGCTGCGATACAGCCATGAATTATTGGCTGTTTGCCTGAGTTCAGTGCGTCCATAGCAAGCTGTGCTTGAAAAACTGAGGTGACCTGTCAAGTTGCCTG
>NW_008649040.1:435574-436623 GCF_000247585.1 Phytophthora nicotianae INRA-310
TAGTGTGCAGCTTTGGAAATGCTGGTTTCACCACGCATAACGCGGTTATAACGATGATACTGGAGTTTTTATACAGGCCACTACGCGGGATTTTTCTCCGAAGTTAGATGATGGTAGTGACCCGTGTGTAGAACAGAATAGTGTCCTCTACTGCAATAGCTCTGCTATCCGGTAAAGATTCGACATCTGCAAATCCGAGTCATGAGAATTGAGACGTAAGCATCTTTCTGGATCACATTAGAGATCATAGTGAAAAAAAAGTATAGTGTTAGTCGTGGGTAACAGCAGCCAACAGAGGGACGAATATCTAACGGACATTTTTACAAGAGAGATTCTGCTTCTCAGAGTCGCCTGTCGATGTGGTTTAAGCCGTTGCTTGAAAACATTATTCTGTAGCTCTACCAAACAGAGCCCAATAACACAGCTTTTGTATTCGACGGGTCCATCGGATGCGGTAGTGTTTGGCCGGCTAGAATCAAGAGAGCCGAGCTATCCACATCGCATCATTATCTAAGCTGCAGCTCACAGTCGCTAGTAACATTGAAAATATTCAACTAGCTGCTTAGCAACAATATCCTGGAGCACGCTGATCTTTGCCACTACTCAACCTCAATGAAGTACTCGATCGCATAACGTTACTGAAGAGATTCTTCGGTCCAGTTGTATATTGAGCACAGCGTACTGGACCTTAGTGCAATACGGAGCATTTTCGCTCGTATTCCTCTTCGTGTTCATTTTTGTTAATAATAGTATAGTATTTCTATAAACCACTGCATTTGATATTGCAACTG
The DNA here is from genome assembly GCF_000247585.1 of Phytophthora nicotianae INRA-310. Classification (NCBI taxonomy): domain Eukaryota; phylum Oomycota; class Peronosporomycetes; order Peronosporales; family Peronosporaceae; genus Phytophthora; species Phytophthora nicotianae. The sequence continues at coordinate 436,366 of NW_008649040.1, forward strand.
TAACTGATTAACGTAAAAGCAGTGTGCTTAGTAAGCACTGCTTACATGACAGTGATCCTGAATTATGTACATGTGCGTGGGCTCAGCTGTGCCGAATCAGTAGCAGAGGAACCAGTGCGATTTGCATGAGAGTGAACGCGATTAATGTTTGAGCAGTTTTTGTCAATACTACCAGCAAGGGAAAATGATACATATTCCACTATGGTCAACGTGTGCTAATCATAATGTGAGCAGTCATAACATTCAGTCTGCATAATC
>NW_008649040.1:439848-442133 GCF_000247585.1 Phytophthora nicotianae INRA-310
GTGTTCACTACGTACACTCGCCCCGAAGAATTGACTATCCTCTGCTGTCGTCTTAGTATTTTCCTTGAGAAGTATCACGCCCATATACTGATTTTCAGGGTCACCTATTATACTGCACAAAACAGTAAAAGCTAGGCAAAAACTGGGTCTGAAAGCAATTTATGCATCTTAAGTGGGTCTAGTAAACATTTTTTCTGTCGATTATGGGGTACCAGAGAGCTTCCGCAATGAAGTAAACGATTGTGTTCTTCGTCTTGATCTCCATTTTGTCACTACTCTAGCGCTTTGGTCGTACCGGGGTTTGTATTGATAGGACGATAGGCCCATCCACCACATTAAAGCTTTTGGAAGCCAGGTTATCGTTACTGTCGTACTGGTACCTGTATCGGTTTACTGGATGACCACCCCACTGTGTTGAGCTGTCCCTTTTCAGCTTCATATCTCTGAAAAGATAATTTTGCAGTCCAAATCCTCGATTACAATAATTAGGTAAAATACGGTGATAGGAGCCCGAGGATACCGGCAGGTGGTGTACCCGAATTCGGGTACCCGTTGAGTCGTGGTATGGTCTACAGCAGGTGCTTCGCGATCAATGTTGCCTCTTTTTGGGATTACAGCGATTACGCTATCTATACCTCCTTCTATACCATATTCCAAAATACAGACTTGTAGCCACATTTCCCACAGCAATTACGTCCCATGCTGCTGCTATTTTCGCGCTATTTATTGGCAACCTACACTCTACCTCTTTGTACCTCTTTGCTAACAGTCGTATGCGGTGGGTAGCGTGACGGCTTTATTAAGAAGCAACTTACCACCTCAGCGTCTATCAAGGGTCTGGTAATCAGAATGCGTTGAAGAGCTCCAAATAACTTCATACGTATTCATTCATGGCCTAGCTCCATTTTTTTGATACCTAGAATTCTTCCAACCATTACATTATAAACAGTATTTCGTTCAGTGTGAACACGAATCCATTAAGCCCCACAACCTCGTAGCTTAGCTTACAGCAGCGACAAAATCTGAAGGGAGGTATACTTATCTAAATTAAAAACTACATCGCGAGAACGTCGCTACAAAGTTTTCGCATGATCACTTGTGTTAGTTATTAGCTGCTGCAGAGTTCCTGCTCTCTCCGCCAGTAATCCACAAATAGTTGCCGGAATAAAGGGTCGAACTGTTCACCGTCCAGCAAACTTAAATCACGCGACGGCCATTTCCACGGCTTCCCGTACGAGCCGTCAGGCTTGCACGAGAAGTGTACTACTTGGACATGTTCCTTCAGCTCAGATGTCGTGTTGAATAGAGTCGTTTTCTCATTGGGTGCTCGACGAAAGTCCGAGTTGAGTACTGTATATACGCCTGGCAGGTATTGTACCGAATCCGCGAAGTACTTATTGAGAATGTCCATGTCGAAGCCTGCAGCGGCCCCACGTTCGCGTGCCCACCGAATAATATCGTTGAAAACGTCCCCACTCGGCTCTATTACCAGCAACGTACTCGCGAAGAATGGCTGTTCAAGCCAGTACGCGGTCGGAGCATACAGTGGAGCAGAAGGTAGGTCGAAGAGGTGGTCCAGATTAGCCATGGGCACGGCGTCTGCGTCAAGGAACACGACGCGGTCGTATCCCCAGTCTTGGAATGTCCGTAGCTTGGTCAGTGACTCTTTCCAAGTCGGTTCCGCTGCGTCGGCCTTCACAGGGTCAACGAGTATAGTACGAACGTGATATCGATCATGTAATTTACGGAGAAGTCGATCACCGATTCGGCGGGTGTGCAGCACGACAATATCAATGCGACTCGAGTTCATTTGGAGATCGTTTGTAAGACGGTGAATAAACTGTATCGCTGCACACGCATACGTGTCAGTCGTCACGTAGAAAAAGTAGGCGAATCGCTTCTGATCCTCTGGTTGTGATGTCTTGTCTTGATCACCGATCCGAAGACTAGTAACTGCCGCTGCATGTGATGCGTTCCGGTCGAGAGTAGTTAGCGCTTCATGCTGCGTATACGCGACTAGTGGCCCTACGCCTTTTGTTAGGAGGAAGCACCACCCGCTGATTCCAACCATGAGCAGTGCAGCTAGCACCACAGCAAACGAACGACACTGTGTTCGTATCCGCCGAGTTGACATCTTGGAGATATGGTCTTTATCAAGCTGTGCCTCGCCATCTTGGCGACGCGATGTGGATACCGTTTTTGTCCTGAACATTTTAATCGACCAGTGGGGCGGAGTTGCGATCGAGGAGCAATTTTGAAGAATGTCAGTGCATCACGCTGCGGCG
>NW_008649040.1:442233-443955 GCF_000247585.1 Phytophthora nicotianae INRA-310
TTGAGTGAGTGTTGGGGCGAGTTGATTGTGTCGTGAGTGACGCAAGAGATTACTTGCTTGGACGGTGTGAGGAGACGGACGAGTTGCTGGCGATGCAAGAGTACGAGATAGCGGGTGGCTTCGTGAAGCTAGGACCGGTAAGGGGGCACGAGGTTCCCAAGTCCGCTGTGGTGGCTGCGTATTGAGAGGGTAGGCGCCCGAGGCGTATTCCCGAGTGGCTTGGAGATTGTGGCGTAAGCCGAGGCTTTGCGAGGGTGGAGCTTGAGTACGATTGATCGTGCAGTGTATTGTTTGGTTATTAATAAATAGGGGAAACCCGGCTACTTGACGGTGGCCAATAGCGTGTTTAAGTTGCATACGGGGTGACCGACAACGGGGACCTTGGCGAACAGCGCAGCAGGCACGAGCGGCTACGCGATCCGCCGGCAAGCAGGCGACCCTAGACTTGTTACATGGTGGTCATACAGGGGCGTCTATTTATTATCATCCGCGTCCTCTTTGTGGTGAAGGCGCTATACCACGCGAAACGTTCGGTCCGTTCATGAAAAGGAACCAATTCATGTTTGTTTCAAGAAACTTGCCCTTAAGGGCAATAGTGACAAGAGGGCACTGACCGTGCGTGGGAATTGCGTCTAGTCATCGAAGCGCTGCAAACCCGATTCAAGGAAGGATACATACATCCACTTACAGTATGGCGGTTCTTACATGTGGTGAACGCCTCAGTGGAGTTTGTACTATGGGGGTACCATGTGACCGTCGCACCGATGAATGTGATGTCAGCGTAGTTGGTCGTGTAGGACGAACCGTGCTCTGGGCTGAGATGAACACGCAGCTTATGTAAGGCGCCAGCTAATATTGAACGCATCCGATCTATCCACAATTGGCCGATCCATAGGATCTAGTATTCTTTTTCCCGTCGGGGTGGATGGAGTAGCCTTTCGTTCCAGCTCACGCATGTATTGAAGGAACCGCTGTGTGTCCTGGGCCTTTAGTGATGTCATTTTTGTTACGCTTCGCCGTATGAATAATACCGAGATCACTAAAAAGACGCTCCATCGTCGCAGTGCTTACAGCGATTGATAACAGACCAATTGTGAGATCCTTGAAGGGCTTTCTTAATATATTGCCAATATTGAACTGCATCAAAGTGGAACTCGCTTACATGAGCTGATGTCAAGTGACCCATAATCCATTTCGTCAGGTCGCTAAGAATACAGCCAAATTCATCTCCAATCAATCGATGATTGTAGTAAACTGCAAACTTCCCGAGTTGAGTGATGGGTGCCACTTTAGCAGGAGAATTGCTGTAGTCAATTCGCCGACGGGCATCACTCTCTGCAATAGTGTAGGTTCCACGCGCGTCACGTTGTTGTCACTGCTCCTCAACTTCGACAACTCGCTAACGTTCATCCGTGTTTTCAATTAGGTTTTGAAGGATTCAGGGGAAATGTCGGGAGGAAAAGCGGTTACTCGCACTGTATTCGACACACTTAATCTTTCTCGATAGTTCTCATCGCCACGAAACATAGTAAATCCACAATAAACGAAAAGATATCACAACGCCGACCAGCGTCGCGTTGCAATCGGTATGAAGCTTCCAACAGCGGCAAAATAACACGCTCAGCTTCTGAAAGCGCTTCCCAAAAGGAACTATCATTGAACACATTGATCGACATCGGGAAATTCTTATGCGCACGCTACGTTTTAGTTAACTTCTCAAGC
>NW_008649040.1:447035-447652 GCF_000247585.1 Phytophthora nicotianae INRA-310
TTCTTTAGCAACCCTAGCGAAGGTAGACTTCAGCACCGCCTTCACGATGTTGTTTACACATGAGAATAGCAGAGTAAGAACGTGGCTCTTGGTAACGGCGAGCTAAATGGAGTTTAGCCCGTCCGTATTGGCCCGCATTGTCAGTGATAATAGCCTCAACTCTCCATTCATCCCCAACGCCTGTTTCAAGATGCATTCTAGTTCTAGGGCCATCGCTAAACCGTCGTGCGGGGAGCCTGCCTTATTAAAGTGCGTAAGTTAGATCTTCCAGATAGCAGGAGTTGACAACGGAACATGTGCTCCCTCGATATGTTTTGCCACACATCCAAACGTAAATTGACGAACCCTTTACTGGATTCATGTGCTCTTTTTTTTTTTAGCTATTTCGTTTCGATGTCGTGACTACATGCTGCATTTTTTTCACGATACCACCATCCAGTACTCGCTTGGATGAAATAGACAACGATCCCGGGGCACAAATACTCCACCAGTGCTACGGTGCAAGCTTTCTCAGTGAACAAGTCAGGAGGAAGTTTCCGTGTACGAGTACAACAACAAGGACGCCTTGGGCGGCGGCAAACTCAGCTTTAACGACACGGGCCGGTTTAAATGGCGAT
>NW_008649040.1:447797-449846 GCF_000247585.1 Phytophthora nicotianae INRA-310
GTCCTTCTCTTTAGACATCAACTCAATGCCCTTCGCTGACGGGATCGGCGTATCAACATGTTGTTTATGACGTATTCAAGCGAGTTCGACACTACCGTCCAGCCGGGCAGCATCTTCTCGAAGTACACGAGCGCGGTGCCATCCAGTTTACCGTTAAGCGTGAGTATCTTGAACTCCGCAGGCCAGTCCCCGCCGCTCATCTGCTGTGCAGCACCGAGTCGCTGAAGGAACCGCAGTCCCCACGACTTGAAGTCGGCTCCAATAGCCGCGTACGTCTCCTTCCCGGAGAACTTCGGCCAATCCAGGTTCCTCGGTTTTTGGATCTTGACACCGAAGTTAACCGGTAGCAAGACCGGTTGCTCCACGTGCGGTGGCGGCACCTGTTGTTGTTGTTGCGGCGGCTGGTACTGCAGAGGTGTGCGCATAGGTGCAGTCGGAGCAGCAGTGGGTCTCGGTGCGTCTAATGACCCCATTCTCATCCTACGGTCGCGCGCTCTGATGAAGCCAGTGGACGCGTTGGACCCGTCGTACGAATTCTCGGAGGGTGGCGTGCGCGACTCTTCGGCGTGACTCTTCAGCTGACCTTCAAGTCGCCTCTGATTGACCAAAAACTCGGTTTGTTGCTGTACCAGCCCTTCAAGGAGTCCTTCGAGCCGATCCAGTCGCTCGAAGCTCGCATCGGAGTTCCGACTGCCCCTTGCGTGAGCGGACGCACTCGAGACTATTTGCGTCCCCTCGAACAGTTCAAACGGGTCCGAGAGCACGATCAGCCCGTGCACGTCGGGATCTTGGACCGTACGGACCGGACTCTGCTGCTTCGAGGTGTTGTTGGGTACGCTTGAGCGTGGTTCCATTGTTGGATTGTTAGCTTGCTCTCGAGGATGAAAATTAAGGACTGATGTATTTTATGCAATGTGCAGCGCCACTTGGCTGCTCCTGGATATGCAATGTCAGTGTTCTAACTGCTCTTGAGTGTGTGCAGTGGTTTCCTAACCGACGTCTCTTACTGTTGCTGCACGTTCTCCACACCTGCCGTCACATTCAGCTCTGCGAGTTTCAACATCCATATAAACCACCGCGATGGGCTCTGGTGAAACCTGGTGGTCTGGATCGAGTTCAATACGACAGACGTCGGAGTTTCTCGCCAGGCAGTTCGCTCCCAGTTGCACACTGTTTCAACTGACGGTGGGCGCAGATTACCACGTGCGATGTACTCCACGTTATCAGAGCGCTTCCATTCGTTAATCAGGCTTGATAATTTGTCTTTAAAGACCTTGTAGATACCAATGTCACCAGCTTGGAGGTATGGCGTTAAGCCTCCAGGAACGACACACATGGCGATATCTCGCTGGCTGAATTTGGCTTTGATCTTTTTCGATACATGTGCTCGCATAGAATCCCAAACGAGCGCTTTGTCACGGACACTGACCACAACAGGAAACGCTCGATCAATCCACCCCATGAGTAGCTCGCTATCCACCCACGCTTTTGGTTGATTTGCGACCCAAACCGAGTTGACAGTTGAAATAGCGCGATTGCCGTTCTTTTGTTTACAAATGACAAGTGGAGGCAGCTTTCGGCCGGGTGCCGCCACAGCTAGCACCGCGGTGACACGCATCGATGCGAAGCCTGTAGAGCACAGCACAACATGACGCGAGCCAGTCACATCGACGGTTGTATCCCTCGGGTCTTCAAAATACACGGCAGTTTCGTCCATCAAGACGGTGTGCTCCAGGTCAAATTTTGGAAGGTTACTGGTGAGGTACTTCATTTAGCAGATCGCACGACCAACCAAGGCTTCGTCGGAGAGAACGGTAAGGTTTGTTCGCTTTCGGAGCGAGAGATCATTGCGCTTCATGAACTTGGAAATCCATGCGTCCAACGCTACAAACGACTCCTATTCTCGTCCAGGGAGGCGTACAGCTCTTTTGCAGCCAACCCGATCCATTCTCTTGTCACTTTTTTCTTGCAAAGGCGACGGTCGATTATAGCGTCTAGAAAAAGATCTTCCAGTGCACCAAGAAGCAGCTTCCTGCCGCCGCCATGCAG
>NW_008649040.1:452081-458347 GCF_000247585.1 Phytophthora nicotianae INRA-310
GAATTCCACAATGGCCTCGAGATCGTCGAGGACATCCTGCGCGAAATGCGGATGCTACAGTGTAATGAAGGCTCAGAAGCGTCTTGATTTTGCCGACGAAGACAAGCGCCGCTCTTGTGATGTAAAGCAGCTGCTCACCAGCAGTTGGATAACTACTTACGTTAGACCAGAGTATGCCGTGCGTACAGTGGTAGATTAGCTGCAGTAGATTAGCTCCGGTAGCATAATTCTTACTAACATTATGTTAGTAACATGGTAGTACGATAGATTGACTCGTTTTACCCTAAAAGGCATAAAAGAATGAAGCATCGTTCCCACACTAAATCGGAATCGGACATGTACTCACACATTGTGCCGATATACCGTACCTAGCAAGGTTTCTTAGCCACGGGCGATACAATCAAACGCAAGCGAGCCGGACAGGAGCCGGTGTCTCGACTACATGTATATTCTTCGGGATGAATTTTCAGTTCGAATTGAGTTTGTTGAGACCGGGACAGCCAGACTTGAGGTCGAGAATCTTTGAAGATTTGCACGATAGTGAAACGTCTAGCCTTGTTCTACAGCACCGTCCTTAACCCACAGTCGTTTGCTGTGTCCTCGTGATGCTGACAAAAGCGATCGCGATTACCTGTGCGGTAAAGGGAAAGTATGACTCCAATGTACTTCATGTTTTCTTCATGCAGCGCAGCGGCACCAAAGTACAGGGTAAATATGACTCCGATGCACATGTTTTATTTATGCAGCCCAGTGGCACAATGTCACCGCGGTCACTACCATTCACCTTGTACTTAGGATGAGAGATAGCAGTACCGATGGAATCTGGCCGCACACACGTCGCGATGACCCGTCGGGAAGCACAAACTGAGCGCCATCCTTGAGGCAGCTCTTATGGATGTGCAGAGGTGGACCAAAGGTCATGACAGCACCGTGGACCTCGGCAATCTCAACCTGAGACCTTGGCTCAAGGTCAGGCTATTTGCCAGCTAATCTAACCTGCGGTTTCCCGACAATGAGTCGCACAGAGCGACTCAGATCTTTTTCCTCAGCACCGGGATCACGGTTTTAAACTACGAGATCACTTGAGCGGGGGTTCAGTACATGGATGCATTCAGGATATCTATAAACACTGGCATTGGTACAACATTTTGGTACACGTACTGTAGTTTTTAGCTTTTAGACTCATGGGGACAATGCAATGGTTGACGGGGGTTGTCACCTTTATCAACCAGACGCAAACAAGCGATGCTGGGTACCTGTATGTACTTATTGGACAGTGCGGCGGTCGTGCGGATCTCTGTCGTTGGGATTCGTCCTGCGAGGTGCCCGCGGCTTGCAGTACCTGCTGGCCGATAACCTACGATAATAGTATTTTACAATATTTGCGTGTACACAGGCTTCCGGAAGCACCCCATGCTGATTGGTGTGTACTGGAATGCACTCTAGCAAACGAGTCGCTAGCAGAAGCGTTGGCAACGACGTCATGCTATCATGAGTGCCATTAGCTACAGGAATTAGTGTACCGCGACGTCCGGCTCGAATCTCGGGGTGTCGACCATCGTGACCTCAAGGTACCATTCTCGGGCGTCAGACTTGAATGTGTAATGGGACTGCGATAGTCCACGCTAAAGAAGACATGGCTGGCATTGGGATAAGATCCACTAGCAGCAACAAGTCGAATCGCAGTGGCCGTAGTCAAGCAGTCGATGTAGCAATATATTTTATTCTGCACTGGAGACAGCACAGATCGATGACACCACATCAGATTGCAGCAGCAACATCCGCTGTTCAACTTAACTGATGCTGTGACGGATCCAACTTAACCGTGACTTTGTCTCCAGGTGCTTGGTACAGTGTAGTGAGCAGACAGCAAGCAGATGCTACGCGCCACCTTGCTATAGGCATCGTTCCCAACGTCCAGCACGCTGGCCTACATTGCCGTAACGTACTGGGCGTAAATTTTCTAGCCTATCTTGAGTTTTAGTTGCTACGCCTACAGTCTCTGGTTTTCAAGGACCGAGTGTACGTATTCGTGAGGGGCAACACCTATCACGGCAACAACAACGGAGCGGATAGTCGACGGAGCCGAGTGGGATTTCTTTCGGACACGTGTGCACTCCCCACCACGAAGCGTTCCCAATCGGTCCACCGTTCAACTTGTGCCTCTACCCCTCCCACGACGCCACCGTCGTTTGATCTGCTCCGGTTCCTGTAACGACGGTGACTGGAACCCGGCGCTTTGCCAAGGTGAGACTTTGACAATCCGTCGAGGCTACGCACGGAACGTCACGACGGCACCCCAGGTGTTCGGGATCGGCGCATCTGTCGGCCCCGTCCGCATCAACCTGTTCTCTACCGAGGACACCACCCCGCTTTGCTCAAAGGGATGATGTGAGGGGCGCTCTCACAACGGAAAAGGCCGGCCCGAAGAGAGAGTTCGTGCCTGTCGACAAACTTTCAGTTGTCGACTCGACTGAATTTGCATCGAAAATCTCGTACAGGCAATGGACGGCAGGCCCGTGCTCCGACAGGTCTCAACTTCGAGCCATACCCCAATGAGCTCCGACGGATCGGAGCCCACGGCGGTGCTCGGCGCCCCGATGTCGCGTAACGAGCTCGAACGCAGTCGCACGCAATTGAACCAGAGCGGCATGATGTCGCCCGGTACGGCATTTGAAAACCTGGACACCATCAAGGGACCGGCACCGCACACGTTCAGCAACAACAACGTGCCGGTGAAGCCCAAGGTCGCGCTCTTCGACGGCGACTCGCAGTTGTCGACCGAGGGATTCCGCCAACGCGCGGCACTGCAGACGTGCTCCATCAGTTGGCAACACATTTCGTACTTCATTCAGCCCAAGGAGAAGGCGCTCGGACGTCTCCGTAACAACAGCAAACGCGGATCGGGTCCGTCCGGACTGGAGGCGCAGTTCGAGCGCCAGCAACCCCGCAAAATCCTCAACAACGTGTGGGGACGGTCAGGACCAGGCGAGTTGACGGCCATTTTGGGTCCGTCCGGTGCCGGTAAGACCACACTTCTTGATATGCTCGCGGACCGAGTGCCGTCGGGAGGCTCGGGCGTGCATTTGGAAGGACTTGTGGAGGTGAACGGCCAGCCACGCGACCTCCGCACCTTTCACTCTATCATGAACTACGTGTCGGAAGACATGGCGTTCCTAGGCGCATTCACCGTGCTCGAAACGCTGCAGATTGGCGCTGGTTTGAGTCTGCCTGGCCACATGCCCCCGGTCCAGCGTGAAGCCCGTGTTCAAGACGTGATCGACGCCATGGGTCTACGATCGTGCTCTAATGCCCGTGTTGGCGATATCTTCCACAAGGGAATCTCCTCCGGTCAGCGCAAGCGTCTTGGCATCGCTCTGGAGCTCCTTTCCGACCCCGCTCTTCTACTCCTAGACGAGCCGACGTCCGGCCTGGATTCGTCCTCAGCTCGCGGTGTGATGCAATACATCGAGCGGTTGTGCCAGGAGGGCGGCAAGAACGTTGTGTGCACCATCCACCAGCCTTCTTCGTCCATTTACGGCATGCTTACGAACCTCATCATCCTCAGTGGCGGTGAACTCGTCTACGGCGGTCCTACAAACGCTGCTATCGCCCACTTCTTCTCGATGGGATACGTATGCCCAATGTACACGAACCCAGCTGAGTACTTCGTCCACCTGGTTAACACCAATTTCCACGAAGGCCTGAAACTCGAGCCATTCATTCGTGCACTCAAGGAAAGTGCCGAGCCGCAGCGTCTCCGTGCCGATGTAGTCAGAGATCGTTCGCGTCGCGATCACCTGGCCAATCCAGAACTTCTTAAGGCGATGCGACCGTGGCCGATGGACCAGTTCTTCGTGTTGGTGAAGCGTAACTTGACCAACAACTGGCGACATCCCGGTGTCTTCTGGCTGCGTGTACTCATGTACGTGTTGCTGTCGCTCATGGTGGGTACCATGTATCTGAGCTCCAACAACGGCATCAAGGACATCTCAATGGTGTCGCTGCTCTTCTACGTGCAAGCTTTCCTCGTCTTCATGTCCGTCGCTGCTCTACCAGCTTTACTGGAGCACCGTGCCATCATGGAGCGAGAGATGCGGGCGTACGCGCTGTCATTGACTGGTTACACGATGTCTAACCTGCTGGCTGCGTTACCGGGTATCCTGCTTATCTCTGTGCTAGCCTCGGCGATTGTGGTCTTCCTGGCCCACGTACGCTCGTTCCCGACCTTCCTACTCAACCTGACGTTGTCGCTGATCGCCGCCGAGTCGCTGATGCACTTACTCGGAGCTGCCGTACCGCACTACATCATGGGTATCGCCTTGGGTGCCGGTCTCTTCGGTATGTTCATGCTTTGCGAAGGGTTTATGGTGCCGTTCGAAGACATGCCAGTTTACTGGCGATGGGGCTACTACATCGCGTTCCACACGTACTCGTTCGAGTCTTTCATGTACGAGCACTTTTCCCAGGTCAACACGAAAGAGGCGTGGAATATACTCAAAGGCTACGGCATGGAGAAGGTCAACGTCTGGCAGAACATGATCATCCTGGCAGGCTACTCGGTCGTACTGCAGATCCTCGTCATCGGTGTGCTCTTTCTCCGTTTTAACCGGCACCGTCGCCGCTAAGCCTAGTGAAGTGTCTTTATTAACGTTTGTATAAGTTCAAACCATGGAAGAAGTCGTGTTACTATCCAACCCTCTGTCTATCCACGTGAGCGTGCGACGTTGAAGTGATCACCAGACTTTCCATGGTCGCCGACTCGGTGACCGTGATCTTCCCGCTGTCATTTGTGCCCGATGAAGTGGTGACCATCTGTCGTTATCCTCAGGGCTACAATTCATGTGATCTCAGCGCAATGCCAGATGGGAAAAGAGATGAAATGAGTCAATCCATTGAAGCGTTCAATGAACGCTCTTGTCTAATGTAGCAGTTATCCAACTGCTGGTGGGTGGGCGGGTGCTTCAAAATCACAACCGGGGTTCCAGTGTCTTCAGCGAGTGTACGTTCTTGTCTTCTTCGGCAAACTCCAGACGTTTCTGAGCCTTCATTAGCACCCGCATCTCGTGCTGGTTGTCTTCGTCGATTTTGAGGCCCTTGTCGATCGGTTTGAACGCGTCCTTTTCATCCAAGTTCAGCACCGTAAAGTAGCTAATGTAACAGAAAAACACACCAACGGAAAGTGAGGACTGACATTCAAGACTATACATCGAGAAGAGAATGACATACCCGCTGTGAGACTTGCGCTCACCGCCGTCTACGACAGATTGAACAAACACCTCGACCTCGACCTCGAGGCGGTAACGCCTAATATACCCGATCACAACAAACAGTAAGTGCATAAGTCAATCTAACCCAAAACTATCAGCTCCCATCTGATTGAAACTCACCGAACATTGACAACACGGGCGCGGGCCGTGACGATATCCGAGATCGAGATCGGAAGCTTGAACAGCACGCGGTTCATGGCAATAGTCACCATTTTCTCCGACTTCGTAAAGTTCTCGGCGCAGTACAACGCGGCTCGGTCCTGAATTTCCAACGATTCATCAATGTGTAAGCATGACCACGGTAAAACATCATATCAAATAAGCTTCAAACGTACCATCCACGTGAGTAAGTCACCACCAAACACCGTCTCGTTGATGTTGAGGTTGCGCGGCAAAAACCAGTTGCGTACTTCGATCTCCGTCTCGCTCACGGAGACATACTCGTCCTTGGTCTCTCCGGGCAGCAGGTCGCTGTTCTTAATTAAGGGGGTTCTATCCACAGCCTCCTGCTCTTTTTGCCATCGTCTCGCCAATTCTTTGCGTTGATTAGCCACTTCCCTCATCTTGAGGCAGTAATCGGCTCGGTCGGGGTCGAAGAGCTGCGGAAGACCCTTCCTCGGTCGTCCAAATCGGTTGATGGCCACCATCGTGATAATAGCATCGTGCGTGTGTTGGAACGTGCCAGTGGGAACATCGTGGCGGTAGCCGCTGACCTGCACAGCCATGGACGAGTTGCTGAGACCGATAACCTCGCCCTCTACGCGCACCAAGTCGCCGTGGAACACGGGCTTAACCAGGTCCACACGGTCGAACGAGATGGTGGCGGTGGGGCCCAGTGACACGCGAGACGAGATGGTGCCAGCCAGCACGTCCATCAGCTCCAGGATAGGACCAGTTCGCAGCCATCGGCCTTTTTGGCTGTCCTCACCCTGGAACATTTGAGCGGTTAGTGGCAATGAGTCATGGTATTGGTGGTTCTTTCCGTACTATGATGTC
>NW_008649040.1:467065-467981 GCF_000247585.1 Phytophthora nicotianae INRA-310
TTTACCATGCTTCTGAAATGAAATGCTCAGAAATACAGTGTATGTAGCCGCAAAAGATCATTTTAGAGTATACAAATCGTCTGAAATGTTCAAATGTTATGATATAAAAACGTTAAATTACGTGAATTCATCTCCAAGTGTATTTTTCCTTAATCCTGGACTGAGCTACGCTTGACCACGTAGACCTGCTCGGCATCCAGCGTTACGACGTAGTCGTACGTCGGGAAGGTAACTATAGACAGTTTACCACACAAAACGATGTTAATATCCTCACTAACTTGCTCGAGCACTTTAACGTACTGGTCATGCGCTGTAGCTCCTCCTTTTGACTGGCGTCCAGCACGCTGCTTGAGTCCTGCAGCATTGAGTAGATAGTTTCTGCTGCGATCTCCCCGGAGGTTCCTCGTAGTTCACCCGTAGCGGACAACACTTGGCCGTTGATATCCAGCACAAGAGTCCCGGTCTGTCCGTTAACAGTTCTCAAAGCCCCGGCATCCTGCGTGCGTACAAACGGATTCAGAGACGGAGATTCCGGTTAGATATACAAGATCGATTGACGAATGTATTGAGGGTGGGTCTGTGGGGTGCGGATGCCTAGACGCAGAGATAAAGCGATGTGAACATTCACTAGAAGAGCATGCAGTACCATTTTGAGTCGAGATTTCTGAACAGAAATGTGATCAAAAGTTTAATAGAAATGTGGACCACATGAAGTGATGTATACATTGTATACAAAACTTCAACGAGAGATGGCTACAATTATATACAAAAATAATTTAATTACAGGTATTATAATTGGCTGCCTGTTAGACGGAATAACGGACTACTTTTTCCTGAAATTCCTAAACAATTCAATACTTCGAAGTATTTAATTGTCCGAGCCCTGAGGTTGAGCTTTTCGCTTACTATGTCGTGG
>NW_008649041.1:0-2438 GCF_000247585.1 Phytophthora nicotianae INRA-310
GTCGCCCCACCTGGTAGAGTCTTAACCGTTAATGCATGGGCCTCCGCTTCTAATTCCTCGAGGGTGGGAGTGTGTTGTCCATTAGTGAAGAGGTGGACAATTGACAAGGGAAGGCTTTTGGAGGTAGACGAGATGTCGTGGACGCTACTGACGACCCACAGTAACATGACAAGGGTGTAGCACACACTACCCACCAACATGAGACGCAGCATACCCTGGCGGCATTTTCGTGGCGAAGCAGGCAACTTGATGGCCGTGTCCACCATGACGTCGAAGTGCCGAGCACCAAGTGAATATGCGAGTGTGCGAACACACGGCAGAGTGCTCCGAGTGCTCTGTCATCCTATCCTGCGTCACGGACGGAATCAGCTGACTGAACAACCAGACGACCCTGGACCATATCACGGGATTACGAGGGATAAGCTGAATAAGACATGATAAGGAACCCTTGTTAAGGATGTGGGAACTACACCGATTGCACAGTTATGAAGCCTACATTACTCTGATTTACTATTTGAGTTACTCAGATTTACTTTTGGATACATTAATTCTTGAAATGGGTAGGGTGGCAATTTACGGTACCAAAAAAATGCGCAAAAAACACTTGTTTTTTTGTCCTATTGCCGCTTTGTCGCCTCAAAAGCGTAATGCCTCAAATCCGATTCAATTCCCGAAAATTCCTGCTTCGAAAACTCTTGCAGTTCGAAGAATTCAAGGTTGTCGATATGTCTGCGACCGTAGCATGGTTGCCCCAGCGGGAACTCCGGCGACGCTCGATACGAGTCTACCGAGTAGAATTCTTTACTAATGTTCTTGCTGAACGACATGAGGTGCGTCCAGATGACCGGGTCCGGGTATTCGTCAGATTCACCATTGCTTTCAGTCTCTGGTGATTGAGTCGCCATGCTACCCGTCTTTTCATTCTCCGTCACCGGTTTTTCTACCCGCTCTCCAGTGAGTTGGTGCTGGTTGCGGTGGAGGAATAGCACGTTTCCATCAGCATCGTGTTGCACCCGAGTCATTCCGCAGAATGAACCGTTAATGACCCGACCTGCCATTGCAGGAACCGTTTCAATCATGTGAAATGGAGCCTCGAGCTTTATCCAAGCAAGTCGAAACAGGTCCTTGTCTCCGTGCACAAGATCCAGTTTCTGAAAGTAGTTCGGTTCATTAAACGCGTAGAAGTACACGAGTTCCAGTGGAACAGCATGACGAGTACGATCCACTAGTAGCTGACCACTCTCCTGCTCGAACATGTCAACAAACGGTAAATCCAGAAGTTCCCACACCATTGACTGAGCATGTAAATTGAAAAGCGTACGACGAGGATGCCAGAAATCCGGCCAGAAAATGGCCCCATTGTTTTCGAACTCCAAAGAAGAGAACAGGAACGTCGGATCACGTACTGGTATGTTGTCGGCATTCAGGAACAGCACGCGGTCGAAATGGCTGTTGTAGATGGCGAAGACCTTGGACAGAATTCCCTTAGCGCGCTGGTTGTAGATTGGGTGAAACGATATTCCCCCGACATAGATGGAAAGCTTCTGTAATGGTGCCAGTAGCGTGAAGTCCTGATCGATCTCGTCTCTGTGAAACCAGATCTCAATGGGCAAACGGCATTTCAAGACATCACGAAGCACGCGGATACCGGCGTAGGCGCTTGCTAAGAGCTTAGGGTCGACAACCATGACGATTCCGTCGCGGGGGCTCTGGCCATTGCTAGCACCGTTTGGCAATGAGAAGCCAGAAACTTGTGCCTTCTGCACAACAGCGTGGGCATTGGAGCGGAAACCTGCAAAGTATGGGGCCTCCGAGCAGCGAAAAAGCGCTTTGTGCTGTAGTCCGTTGCAGTGTGATCGCATCACTTGGAAACGCTCACCCGATTCCATGTCTTCAACCTCGCAGTATCCAGAGCTACCGCCAGCGATGACTTCTGCGCAGCTTCTGTCGTCCTGAGGTTCGCGAGGGCCATCGGGGGTACATTTGCTCGTAGCTCTCCAGCCTACGCACTGCAAATGCCGAGATATACTTTCTGCGGGTGGCAACGGTCTGACCTGGGTTGGTAATGAGTTGTTGCTGTCTAGTAGCACGTCACTAATCTCCACAACCGCACGAATACAAGGGACAACGAAAGCAAATGCGGAGATGATCACGCTGCGAGTCCACATTGTTGTGTCAACCCGGGGAATCTGGCTGGTACGCTGTGCAGGTTGAAAGCTTGCACTTGAGAGGGGAGATACTGAAATGGCGCCTGCACCACGTTAAGCGAACTGTGACTAGGAAGACCCGCTGCATACCTAACTCGATAACGAGGGCAACTAGGTATGTACCTAGTATTAATAACTAGGGTATCCCTTCTATCCGCAATGCGGATTCTGCATTAGGCTGGGCGAACAGAAATATGGTGCCCGGCTCATAGCATGAGTTGCACAATTTTT
>NW_008649041.1:4243-7442 GCF_000247585.1 Phytophthora nicotianae INRA-310
CTGGGCGTACTCGTTCTCACCAGCGTGCTGTATGCCGGATTTATAGTCAGTTGGACGCTTCAGAGTCCGGTGGCCACAAGGCAAAACGGCACAAGGGCAGAACTGGAGAGCAACAATGAGAGCGAGGCATACGACAACAAGTTGCGTCGAGGCAGGCCTTCATCAACCCAGAGAAAGAAGCTATTCAGCGACAATGTGCCTCAAGATGTCGTCATGGACTTACCTTCCAACTCGTCAAAGGTTCGCCGTCTAAAGTGTTTGGGATGGAGAGCAATAGCGGAATGCAGACTAAATGGGAGTCGTCTACCTCAATACGACCGGGACTGTAACAGCACGATCTCGGATGGCACACCGGGATACTGTGAGGTTGAGGACCTGGACTCCAACGAGAGATTCATGGTCATGAAGCGCACATGCGATAAAGGACACAAGGATACTGTGTTTCAGTGTATTCATGCACCAGGATTCGCGAACTTCCGAGCACAAGCACAACAAGTCATGGATAAGGCCCTTGTACCGGAATACACGCTACCCAACATGGATGATAGGTCTACGAGTCCGTCGCAGGGAATCGTCATGGTAGTTTATCCGAAGCTGGTGGCCAGTGTATATGCTACTGTTCGAGTACTCCGTGAGGTGCTACATTGTAAACTGCCAATCGAGATCTGGCTACGATCCGATGAAATGAACAAAGTACCAGGAGCTCTCGAACCGCTCTTGGATCTGGAGAGGAACAAGTCGGCGGGACAAATTACGTTCCAGGCGATCCGCCACCGACAAGCATTGCAATTCAATTCGAAGGTCTACGCCATCTTCAACAGCAAGTTCCAGCAGGTTTTGTTCTTGGACGCCGACAATGCTCCAGTCAAAGACCCCAGCTACTTGTTTAAGACACCAGAGTTTGAAAAGTCTGGTGCTGTCTTCTGGCCTGACTTCTGGCACCCTGGACAAACGATCTTCGGTATTAACCAGACCTCGCTCGTTTGGCAACTACTGGACATGTCATTCGTCGATATGTTCGAACAGGAGAGTGGTCAGATACTTGTCGACCGAAAGCGGCACGCAGCTCCCCTCGCACTAGTACTCTTCTATGCGTTTCACTTACCCAACTACTTCAATCGACTCAAGCTCGCATGGGGCGACAAGGATTTATTCCGCTTTGCGTGGTTGAAACTTGGTGCAGATTTTCACATGATCGAAAAACTTCCTGCCGTCGCTGGAGAGGTGACTGGAGAAGTGTTTTGCGGGATGACAATGGCACAGCACGATCCCAGAGGAGACGTAATCTTCTTGCACCGCAATCAGCTCAAGCTGACAGGGAATCCCAAGGTTGAGAACTTCGATCCTCGTCTTAAAAGAGTTTTTGGAAATGTTCAATTCTCTCAACGTGTTATCAGCGAGGATGGGTATCCAGATCCGGCGATATGGACACACTTGGTTTCCTTTCGCGAGGACTCTCCTCGGACTGAGTATATTATCCAGAAGCACGGCGCCATGAACAAATTTACAGGAATGCAGCGATGTTTTGGAGGGCGTGGGCTCCACAAGAATCCACACTTTTACACGCAAGAATTTGCTGATCTCAATTTCGCCGGGTTAGAATTACGCCTTCGGGAATTTGCTATGAACGGAGCTGAGCTCCAACAGAAGAAGATAAACTCTGCAACGTAGGATAGTGTATGTGTACATGAATTGTTGCGTGAAAAACCAAACACTAATTAAACGTTGACGACTGGTTCTATTTGTACGTCTCGCAATGTTGTAGCGAGCCCAGAACACCCATGGCGATGCCGAGAAAGTGAAGACGGCGACGCAACAGATTCTGCGAAAAATAATCTGGTAATGGTGTCGCTCCCATTCCAACCAGACACTCGGTATTGAACTTTTTGCCTGGGTACGCCGCCTTGTCGACTTGTCTTCGCTGTTGACGAGGCGTCATATGAGTTGGAACAGTATTGAACAAATTGTTCTGCTTTGCCTTCTGGATAAATTTGATGCCTTGAGGATACGGGTCGATCAGCGCCTTGCCGTTCATGTACAGAATTTCTGGCTCCTCACTGCCATTGTCCTGAACTGGCATATACTGCAGGATACTACCGCAAAGTGAGTCAGGGTGGTTCTTCATGTCTTCATTCGGCATCGAATTCACCACGCTAACACCCCATGGCGAGAAGAAGTACGGCGCACGTGCCACCTCGAATGCTAACCAAAAAGTCTCCTTATCTCCCCATGAATACGTGAAACGAAAGCGTTCCTTCGTGATAAACCAAAACAAAATGTCCATGACAGTCTTCCCTGCACGTTTCTTGTCGATCAACACCATTGATGAATCCATCTCATGAATAGACTTGCCTCGGTAGGCAAAGGTATTGAGCATGTGCTCAGAGGGAGCGAATCCCTCGGATACGTTGTATCTGGCATAGTCAAAGTCATGGAGCAGTTTGTGCACGTACATTTTCCCAGTATCGTTGCCAGTCAGAAATTTCCTTAGTGTGATGACTCGGTCGTAGAAGAACGTGGTGCCAGTCTTCACGTATCCATCAAGACTGCGCACAATTGCAGGATCTTTTAAGATGACATCATCCACGTCCAGCAGCATTACATGGCGAACATCCGTGTGGTACATTGCAAGCGGCTTGATCCACCAGCTCCGAAACTTTGACGCCATTTCTGTCGATATGACACCGCGAGACGAAAGATCAGAACAAACATCCACGAGTTCCACGCGGTTGTCCAGACTGAACAAGAGTTCCACCGATCGATCTGAGAGCTCTTTTCCGCAGTGATACACTTGAATGAGTTCTCGGTTGCCAAGACAGCGTAGCTCTCTAATGAGTGACAGTCCCATGTTCAGCATCGCATCGTGAAGGCACACCATGGCCGCGCGCTCACGGCTCACACTCCTGTCGAAGGTCTTCCCACGCCTGTAGAACGATGATGTCGGATGTGCTGCGGCCGCGACGCTGTCTTCGAATGCAGCCGTGTCCATCTTCCAGTCTAGATGCGAATGGTTGTACGGAGTGGCTCCCAAGCTGTTACTGAGACCAACCGACGCATTATTGGCGAGTCTTGTGTTGACGTAGATGGTTGTGGCGAGGATGCTCGCCACCGCCACCAGTAGCAACAACGGCCGCCTCGCGCTTGGGGAGGAAGGGGGCTGTGTGAGAGGGTTCTTTGCTGTCATCTGCGCGGAACTCGC
>NW_008649041.1:9092-11116 GCF_000247585.1 Phytophthora nicotianae INRA-310
AATTATGATGTCACGTGTGTTTTGGATTTGCGCTCAGCTGCAAACTGCCAAACGCCTTCGTATCCGGGACAAGCTATTATAAACGGTAAGGGCAATATCCCCTTCTTTGATTGAATTAGCTTTTCCCGTCTTAAACAGGCACACAAATCGACCAAGATGGAAGCAATCCATAATTTAATCGTTTTGTTAAAATATGGAATTGGTTCAGAAGTAAGACTGAGAAGGAATATAATTAAATTTGAGCGCAGCGGACGCCCGTCACAGATTTCAGTTTATCAAATATAGACTCCCCAAACCTATACCACAGAGAAATGGGTAAGAAAACTGTTTATAAATGTAGTACGCTTGCGCTGCTTTATAGCGTAATACTCTAAGTACTTCGTTTGTTACTAGTTGCGCCTTCCACATCTGTCTGAAATTTTGAGGCTCAAACAGCAGCGTATATATTGCACGAGGCCCAGCCTGAGGCTGCGCTTAAGAGCATCTCAGAGATGGGGGATCGTGCACATCGCCGTGCCAATGTACCTGGCATTATTAGAACACGTACATTTGTAAACACGAGACGATGACCAGTGAACTTGAGCCACACACAGGCAATGGTACCAGTGTTTTAAATACTTGGTATCGTACCGAGTGGAAACAGGCTTGAACTTAACAAATCCAAATCCTGTCACCGTTGTAGCCAGGTTCTGAGCCAGATTCAAAATCTCATCACCGAAGTCATGACCGGGAAGGACAGCCGAAGCGCAAGAAAGACTCCGACGCCTTTAACTGCGGTGTCTGAGCGGCGATACATGAGCGTGCTGCTTGGCATTTTGATATCGAGCACTGTAATATGGTGCTTGATAATGTTTTGGACGACCAATAACACCATGGCGGAGCGTTTCTTCAGGTCTCACGTGGTCATCGATACATCTGCTAACCAGAGCTTTAGAAATGCGGGAATAAACGCCTCGACGAAGCTGACAGCGACCCACGAGCAGTTTTCTCAACGCAAGATAATAGATCTGCCATCGAGTGAAACGAAGAAACGTCGATTCAAATGTCTTGGATGGAGAGCAACGAAGGGATGTAGCCCAGACGGCCTACGCAACTCTCAAGGTGATTTAGGTTGCAGTATCTCGATTCCAAAGAAGACATCAGGCTACTGTGAAGTCGAAGACATCGATACCAGGGAAAGGTTCCGCGTCATGAAGCGTTCTTGTGCAAACACGAAGGGTGGTGCCGTATTTCGATGCTCGGACGCTCCAGGGTTTGCCAACTTCCGTGTGGAAGCCCAGCTTGTTATAGCTCAGACTAAAAAGCCTCGTTTCGCTTTACCCAATCTGAGAGCAGACTTGCAAACTCCCAGTCGAGGCATTGTTATGGTAGTGTATCCTGCGTTGGTAGCTAGCGCTTATTCCACAATCCGACTGCTTCGCGACGTGTTGGGTTGTGAACTACCAATCGAGATCTGGTTTTCTCCCGACGAAATGCGGAAAACCCCGGGGTCACTTAAACCGCTGCAGACACTAAATGAAAACACAACTACTGGCAACTTGACACTTCGTGAGATCAATACGAACGGCAGACCCATTCGGTTTGAGGCAAAGATATACGCGATTTATCACAGCAATTTCGAACAAGTGCTGTTTCTGGACGCCGACAACGCCCCAGTGAGAGATCCAACTTCTCTATTCGAAACACCCGAGTTTGTGAAAATGGGCGCCATCTTTTGGCCCGATTATTGGCATCCACAGAACACGATGTTCTATATCAACTCGGAATCCCTCGTCTGGCAATTATTGGACATGCCTTTTGTCGATATGTTCGAACAAGAAAGCGGTCAGATTCTCATCGATCGTCGTCGACACGCAGCACCACTCCACCTCGTATCATTCTATGCATTCCATCGACCCAATTACTTTCAGCTTCAGCGACTTGCGTGGGGTGACAAGGATCTATTTCGCTTCGCGTGGTTGAAGCTCGAGGTTCCATTCTTCATGATCCAAACTCCGCCTTCTATTGCCGGTACAGTGATCGGT
>NW_008649041.1:12376-14618 GCF_000247585.1 Phytophthora nicotianae INRA-310
AAAAAGTAGTTCCCGTTTCCACGTATCCGTCAAGATGGCGAAGAACAGCAGGGTCTTTCATGATGACGTCGTCTACGTCTAGTAACATCACGTGTCGAATATCTGTGTGATACATAGCAAGTGGTTTGATCCACCAACTCTGGAATTGAGCGGTCAAGTTACTGGAGATCACGTTTCGCGATGAAAGATCGGAGCACACGTCCACAAGTTCAACGCGGTCGTCAAGACTGAACAGTAGGCTGACAGATCTCTTTGACAATTCATCTTCTCCGCAGTGATAAATCTGAATGAGCTCTTGGTTGCCAAGGCAGCGCAGCTCCCGAATAAGTGACAATCCCATGTCCAGTACCCCGTCGTGCATACAGATCATGATACCGCGGTCGCGACTCACGCTTGCGTCGAAGTTCTGTCCGCGCTTGTAGAATTGAGACTCTGGATGCACGGGTGTACTCTTGAATGCTGAGTCGTCGACATTAGCTCCGGTTTGAAGCCGTAGATTGTTCGTCCTGGACCGAAAGGCATCGAAACTGTCGCTGAGACCGATGGAGGAGTTCCCGATGAGTCTACTGTTGATATAGACAGTGATCAGCAAGATGCTCGCCATGCTTGCGAGCAACAGCAGCGACACAGGCAAGCGCGGATGACGACGGACAGGCTGCTCCATTGTGGATCTTCAAGTGGGCTCTAATGGGCAGTGCACGAAAACGGATCGCAACCTTTGACGGTAACGGAATTATCATGGTCCGCAACTTTGTTTTTACAGTTAACAGTCTCTACAAAGCTGGGATATTGTGACTTTCAGTTCGAATAAAATACTTTCACTAAGTTTGAGTTGCCTGCTTCGCAAACCCCCTCAGGTCTGTCTCGAGACCGGCAAAAGTTTGATCTGCGATAGGTTGGACGTGAAACTGCGGGCTCTGACTGAGCGACCGCCGTCCAAAGCACTTCTGCTTGCTGCTGAAATCTAGAGATGTTGTAAAAGCTTGAACGACGTAGTGTTCGCGACCCCAATTGCCATCAAAGGATAGCAAGTGTGTCCAGATTACTGGATCTGGATAATCTTCAACGCTTAAATTGTTCAAGCTGTGCTCGTCGAGTCCTGCCGATTCCGAACTGTTGGAATTAGTATTTCCTGACTCCAGCCCCGTGAGTTTGTGCTTGTTGCGGTGGAGAAACAGGATTTCACCTTCAGGATCGTGCTGTACCATTGTCATTCCACAAAAGGCAGACATGTTGGTCACCATTCCAGCCATGGCAGGAGGCGTCTTAATCATGTGGAAAGATGCATTCAAATTGAGCCACGCTAACCGAAACAGATCCTTGTCTCCCCATGCGAGTTTATAGTGCACAAAAAAGTTGGGTTCGTGAGTAGCGTAGAAGAGAACGAGTTCGAGAGGCATGGCATGCCTTTGACGATCCACAACCAATTGGCCGCTTTCTTGTTCGAACATGTCGACAAACGGCATGTCGAGAAGTTCCCAGAGTAACGATCTGCTGTGTATTCCAAACATGGTCGAACCCGGATGCCAAAAATCCGGCCAGAAGATTGCTCCTGTCTGTAGAAATTCGAGAGAGCTGAAGAGGAAGCTAGGATCTCGGACAGGGACGTTATCGGCATCGAGGAACAGCACGCGATCAAAGAAACTGTGGTAGATAGCATAAACCTTCGCTACAAATCGCGTGGCAACTGGATCAACGATCTGATGGAACGAAATCTGGCCGCCGGATGAGTTTTTTGCAAGATGACGAAGGGGATCAAGAGCTTTAGGGGTGTGTTCCATCTCATCTGGGCGGTACCAAAGCTCAATTGGTAGTGAAGAGCCTAAGATATCACGGAGTGTACGAATGGTAGCGTAGGCGCTTGGGACCAACTTGGGATAAACAACCATGACAATCCCGTCACGTGGGGGAAGGACAGCAGGAGACACTTTTGGTAAGGTGTAATTCGGATCGGAAGCTTTTGTCATCGCAGCATGCGCCTGGACGTGAAAATGAGCGAAAGCAGGCGCATTGATACATCGAAATGGAACACGCTTGCGAAGGATATTAGAAGATCGACGCATAACGCGAAAACGCTCGCCTGATTTGGTGTCTTCAACTTCACAATACCCGGATGCATTCTTCGGCACGAAATCAGTGCATTCCAAGTCTTTGTGAGGTTCTCGAGGCCCATTTGGACTTTTGTTTCCAGTTTGTCGCCATCCGATACACTTGAGTTCACGCTTTCTTGTCTCACCCGCAG
>NW_008649041.1:17048-19233 GCF_000247585.1 Phytophthora nicotianae INRA-310
TAACCAACAAACGAGAACACAGTAGAAATGGCTAATGGTAAAACCTTCACCAAGACTAATTCCTTATTGAGCATGCTAGAAGCATCACTACTGTACGATACTTCTGTACATACAGCACTACGTTTTTTCTGTGTTCTATTGTACAAACACTGGTGACCTAACATGAAAACAGCCAGCAACACTTTTTCACGAGTCGATCCTCACTATTATTAGCACTATTGTTAACCTAATAGATGCAAAATTCATTTTAAAACTCAAAGAGCAGTTCCGCTCGAACCCTGGTCACCGAGCGTGTGATCACGTTTGCGTTATGGATCCGTGGGTCAACATGGTTGTCGATACGTGCAATCACAATTGCGTTATGCGTGGACTGTATTGACGATATTTTTCTGGCTTGTCAAATCTCAATAATGAAAAATATTCATTTGGGCAGCATCAATTGTACCACGACTATAACCAGCCCAAAAAGTTCTAGATGCCGACCTTATTCCGCTTCTTTCCAAATGAAGCAGAGTTCAACTATCCCTTGTCGGTGGTTGGCCCGAGGTCTCCTCATCAGCATCTTTCTCTACGGGTTGGTAGTACTAGCAATATTGAGCGATACACGGACGGTACTTTGGAGAGAAGAATGTTAGCTGTCTGCCATTGCTGCGCACTGATTACATCCCCGAATTACAGCAACAGCACGGTAATGGCTCCATCATCAATTCCATCGACAACTCAATTCAAGCTAA
This sequence comes from Phytophthora nicotianae INRA-310, assembly GCF_000247585.1. NCBI lineage: Eukaryota > Oomycota > Peronosporomycetes > Peronosporales > Peronosporaceae > Phytophthora > Phytophthora nicotianae. The sequence goes on from NW_008649041.1 coordinate 17,783, forward strand.
CGATTCAAACGGAACGCCTGCATTAGCATCACTATCGTTCGGGACATTATTGAGGTCCTTCCTGGATAGTGAAGGCCCCTCCACCATGAGCATCCCAAATTCACGTGTCTTGGGTGGCGCCAAACGGGCGAGTGTAGTCCTGATGGGCCAAGAGAAACACAGAACGACGCCAGCTGCAGTACGAACATTAAGGCAGGAGCTTCTGGCTATTGTTTGCTCAAGAACAAGGCCACGGGCGAGGAAGTGCAGACCATGCGTGTCAACTGCTCGTCTTTGCAGAACGAAATCCGATTCAACTGTCGCCAAGCAGCGGATTTCGCTCGTGTTGCGCCTCAGATTGACGCTCTGATAGCAGCCAAGCGGCAGGAGATAAAGCAGCAAGAAGAGATGCAGCTGCAACCCAAGAACGGAGTACTGATGGTCATGTATCCTAAACTTCTAGCAAACATCTATTCGACAGTGAGATTACTGCGCTCGTACAACTGCTCCCTATCAGTAGAGCTGTGGTATCTTCAAAATGAAATGGGCACGAACCCACTGAACGAGTCAAGAATACTGCAATCACTGGTGAAGGACTATGGACCAATATCACTGCGTGGCATTGCGGAGACAGAAGTGAACGGATTCAACACGAAAGTATTCGCATTGGCCCATTCAGAGCTTGACCAGGTGCTTTTCCTTGACGCCGATAATTCACCCGTTAGAGATCCGACGTATCTGTTTACGACGCCTGAGTTCATGGAGCATGGTGCGATTTTCTGGCCGGATTTCTGGCATCCAATGAACACGATCTTCAACATTAACAGGGAGTCGTTGTTATGGGAGCTAGTGGGCACACCGTATGCGAACATGCTCGAGCAAGAAAGCGGTCAATTGCTGATTGATCGTCGCAGATCGAAAGTTGCGCTGGAGATCGTGCAGTTCTTGGCGCTTCGTAGGCCTGACCACTTCGAGCGTTTGAAACTCCTCCATGGGGACAAAGATCTGTTCCGGTTGGCGTGGCTGAAGACTAACACTTCATTTCACATGATTCGAACTCCTGCTGCGGCCGCAGGTTTGGTGAAAGGCAAACAGTTCTGTGGTATGACTATGGTACAGCATGACCCTCAAGGAGAGATACTGTTCCTGCACCACAACGGCAAGAAATTGATTGGCGAAGAGGAGACCAGTAAAACTCGCGTCTGGACACATCTCCAGTCCTTTGTGTTTCCAGAAAACCTTACGTCAGTGGATACAAACGCGGGTGAACGGTACGAATACATGACAAACAACTATCACGTTCGTATCTTCGGTGGAGGGATATTCAGAGGCTTTACGATGTGTTACGGGGACACCGCAATGAAGTCGGAGCATTATAAAACCACGTCGTGGGATGATCTTCCTTTCAAAGACCTCGAAGACCGATTGCACGACTTCGCCCAAGTGGCACGTACTCTCGATAGACCTAGCGA
>NW_008649041.1:21678-24529 GCF_000247585.1 Phytophthora nicotianae INRA-310
GTGATCAACCGTGCAGCAGGACGATATACAATTCAAATGCTGGGTATTGCGAAGTGGAGGACACTCAGAGCGGGGAACGTTTCCAGGTCATGCGACGACATTGCACTAGTCTCTTCCAGGCTGCTCATTTTCGGTGCCAAGACGCGTTAGGTTTTGTGGATTTCAGAGTGAAAGCACGCAAGGCCGTCGAGAAAGCGTTTATACCAGAGTTTGTGCTGCCAAACGTGGCGAAAGGATCGCAAAATTCACCGAAGGATGGAATCATCATTGTGGTCTACCCTAAGCTTGTTGCGAGTGCCTATGCACTGGTTCGTACGCTCCGTGAAGTGTTAAACTGCCAGTTACCCATTGAGCTCTGGTATTGCCCACAGGAATTGTACAGCTTCCCTGGACCCCTCACTCCGTTGAAGCGCCTGGTGGACTCGGACGCCACTATCACTTTCCACAAGATCGACGACACTCGTGCCATGGGCTTTGGTGCCAAAGTTTTTTCAATCTACAACAGTTTTTTAGACCGGGTATTATTTCTTGATGCAGACAATTTTCCAGTTCGAGATCCAAGCTCTCTTTTTCAAACGCCTGAATTTGAGAGTACTGGAGCCATATTCTGGCCGGATTACTGGCATCCTAAGCGTACAATCTTTAATATTCATGCGAAATCGATGCTCTGGGAACTGTTGGATGTCCCCTTCGTCGACATGTTCGAGCAGGAGAGTGGACAACTACTTCTTGACCGACGGAGACATGCAGTACCGATGAAGTTGGCATTTTTCTACATGTTTCACCGACCCAATTACTTCACTAAACTCAAGGTAGCGCACGGCGACAAGGATCTCTTTCGGTTCGCATGGCTTAAATTGAATGCCTCCTTCCACATGGTGCAGTCACCTCCTGCAGTAGCAGGAAAAGTGATTAACGGCACATTCTGCGGCATGACAATGGTACAATTCGATCTTGGAGGCAATGTGCTCTTCCTCCATCGAAATCAGTTCAAACTCACGGGAAAACTCGCAGGACTCAAGAAGAGAGAAGCTCCAGAAGCCGATGGACTACCAGATCCGGTCATCTGGACGCACCTGCTCTCCTTCGATAACACCTATGATACCAATCACTACATCATCGACACGTACAGGGGCCAACCAGCCTTCCCGAAATCTCAGAGCTGTTTTGGTAAACGTAAACTGGAGAAGGACCCGCATTTTACTTCACAAAACTTTAGCACCTTGAGCTTTGCTGGTTTGGAAAACACAGTTCGCCAATTCGCTGTAGATGCTGTCAATTTGCTTCCACCTAGACACAATGCAGATACAATGCGGCAAAGACTTGCTGGATAATTTGTTTATTGGTAAATAGAGTGTAGATAAATCCTTCTTGGACTACAATAGAGTACATAAACATTTTCACATTTACTAGCTATCGACAAATATACTAAAGCTGACTTGCATCGTGAGCATAGTCCAGTAGTGTATCCTCGAGATTGTGCCACGGGAGAGATTCCCATGGTGTCAGGCGAAAGTGCGTCGAGTTCATATAGCGGTCTCCGTAGCACATTCGTGTTTTCACAAACTCTTTTCCTCCCTTGAAGATATTCACCTTATAGTGCTTCTTTACAAACTCATAACGCTTCACAGGGTCAGCACTCACAGACATTATTTCATCTGGGAAGATAAAAGTTTGCAGATGCCCCCACGTGTGATCCCTCGTAAAATCCTCTTCACCTGATAGTTTCTTGCCGTTGCGATGAAGAAAAATCACTTCGCCCCTCGTATCATGCTGCACCATCGTCATGCCACAATATTGGTTTGCTCTCACCATACCCGCTGCAGCCGGAGGCGTAGCGATCATGTGGAAGGGAGTATTCGTTTTAAGCCACGCCAAACGAAAGAGGTCCTTATCGCCGTACGACAGTCGTAGTCGTTCGAAGTGACGCGGTTCGCGCATTGCTAGGAATTGCGCCACGTGCAGCGCAACTGCAGCGCGTTTACGGTCAATCAAAAGTTGTCCGCTCTCCTGCTCGAACATGTCGACAAACGGCGTTCCAGCGAGCTCCCAGATAAGCGACTGAGCCTTCAAATTGAAGATCGTGTTAGCCGGTGTCCAGAAGTCCGGCCAAAATATCGATCCTGTCTTCAAAAACTCCGGCGTATCAAACAAATACGTCGGATCCTTCACTGGTGAATTGTCGGCGTCTAAAAAGAGTATTTGATCCAACTCGGAATGTGCCAAAGCATACACTTTAGACGTGAATCCCACCACCAAATCGTCCGTGATGCCTTTCAGTGTAACGGGACCGTAGTCTTTCACTAGGGACTGCAGCACACGAGAATAATCCAAAGGTGCAGCTCCCATTTCGCTCTCCAAGAACCACATCTCCACTGGGAGTTTGCACCAGTAACCTCGCAATAACCTGACGATCGCGTGGACGCTGTGCAGCAACTTCGGGTACACAACCATCACAATTCCTCTGGTGGGCTCTGCACTGTGAAGTGACGTAACGGTCCCGTTGCTCCGCACGCTTCCTCTTAACTGCATTTCGCCTTTTTCGTTCTTCTGCTGTAACTCTCTCTTTTTGGTTGCAATAATCGCATTCACCTGTGGCGCCACGCGGGCAAAGTCAACAGCCTGACTGCACTTGAACGTCGTTCTGTTCCTCAATGAGTTGCAGCTCATTCTCATGGCCTGAATCTCCTCACCGGTGGCTTCATCTCGAAGTAAACAGTAGCCTGATGCACCAGCTTGCACAGTTCCTCCACAGTTCAGGTCTTTTTCCGATTCTCTCGGTCCATCGGGCGAGCAGTTGCCGGTATGTCTCCAGCCCACACACTTGTAGTCTGGGATACAGTGCTTCTTG
>NW_008649041.1:25909-28660 GCF_000247585.1 Phytophthora nicotianae INRA-310
CTCGTTGATGTTGAAGATTGTGTTCGCTGGATGCCAAAAATCCGGCCAAAAAATAGCTCCAGTTTGCAAGAATTCGGGCGTCTTGAACAGATAGCTTGGATCTCGGACAGGGACATTATCCGCATCCAGGAACAAGACATGTCCGAATTCTGTGTGGATGATTGCATACACCTTCGAGTTGAATCCTGCTACTCTCGCATCCGTAATGGGATGCAACGTCAACGGACCATATTCTTCCTGTAAGTTCTTGGGGATATCGTCTAGCAATGAATTCCCATTGCCTATGTCCATTTCCGACTCGATATACCATAGTTCTACTGGAAGTGTGCAATTAACCGCTCGCAGTGCTCGAATTGACGCGTACGCGCTCACCAGTAGCTTGGGATAAATTACCATCAATATGCCCTCACTCGGATTCATAGGGAGCAAACTATCCTCATTAGCAGCAGTCTTTTTCTCACGTTCAAGTGTTGCCGATACCTTCACCACTTCCCATTGGAAATCCACAAAATCGCCAGCATGGCGACAGCTCAGCGTCACACTGGGGTGCAATGTATCACAAGCTGTGTGCATCACCTGAATCTGCTGCCCTGTATCCTCGTCTTCCATCAAGCAATAACCACCAATTCCGCCCTGGACGAACTGGTCACAACCTCGATTCTTTGTCGGTACTTCCGTCGCCTGCAGGTCGCAACTGTCAGTTTGTTTCCAGCCAACACAGCGCAAGTCCGGCGGTCTATCAGCGTCCAGTAGCTGTTCCATCCACCTCCTATCCACTCCAATACCATCGTGTGTGTTGCCATTTACTGCTCCCTGTCGCCGTCTCAACTGTCGCATCAATTGTGGACTCAAGTGCACGTCGTCGCTATTGCCAGAGTCCGTAGACGAGGACACGAACCAGCCACTCAGGCTCACGCCCCACACCAGGAAGCCCAGAGCATACAGCCCAATGACCGCGAAAAGCGCAAATACGCTCACACGCGGTGCTTTCCGCGGAGAATTTGGCGGTGTTTGTGTTGGTGCGTATCGCTTCACAGCGGGCACGTAAGGCGGGGATGCCATCGTGAAGCCGAAATGCTAAGTGGGCAATGGGCATTCGGACTGTCTCTGACGTGGGAGTGACGTACCGTTCAAATACTTTTGTGGAATTGGTGTTCGTCACATAAAGGCAACTTATTGACCATCACTCTGTGTTGTGATCATTTCGGTGCTCGTTCAAGTTAATTATGGCTTCATTTCTAATGTTATCCACCTGCTCGTTAGAGCCTCCGATGTATTGTGTTCACGATGGAGACGGTAGCGGCATTTGATCCCTCAGAGTCTGACAGGGTGGAATATGAGGGCAGGAAGGCGGCTTTGGCGCTGCAGCGTGCGCTGAGTGGAGCCAGTTCCTGGTTAACTACAGAAGTTCGCGATCAACGCAAGTGTGACCACGCACTGTTGCCTGCTGAGTTGCCTGCCAATATTCGAGAGAAAGTTGCGAGGATTCTGCAGGAACGAGGTGGCAAGGAAAAGATACCCGATGAAGTTGTGGATCCCAAAGCGCCCTGGCATCAGCAACTGGAGCAGCACGTGGCTCGACTGATGCAGCGAATGCGCACACAACCGCTGCAATTCAGGCAATTGTTGCTCACAGCAGCATCGGAACCTAATGCCGATTGTGTTTCGAACACCAGCGTAACAAGCTTCGTGGACGCTCGCAAAGCATATCGTCGTATCCGTCGAGCTGCTGTGGCTCTCGGTGAAGAGACTTTCTACATGGTTCGAGGATTTGTACGACGTAGTGAAGCCAACGGTGTTCTCCCGCAAGATGCACAAGCAGTACGCTTGGCGTCTTTGTATAAACTGGAGCTGCGACGGCACGTTACAATCAGTGCTGTGATGGAATGTATTCAGCAGGCAGACAGCGGGATCCGCGTATCCTCTAACAAGAGTCGCAAGGCTACCAATTCGAGGTTTTCCGTCACTGGAAGCACAAAATATAAGCGATCGTTCCTTCGACGACAGACAAAAAGTGCTCGTGCATCAGGCAGTGGACCTGGCGAACAAGACTCTGCAGTATTCGCTCGAGCAGCTAGCGCTCCTGCTGGTGCAGGCCGTAGTGGTCAAAATACCGATTCCGAGTCGTCGGACAAGGTCAAATCCGTTCATGCCTTCAAGCTGCAGGCACTGGAGCGTCTTCTTGCTAAAAGTTGGCAGGGTAGTAAATCTGGTAGTATTGTATCGCTTCAACCGGTGCCAGTGAGTCCCAGCAGCTTGTCGGATGAAACGCTAGCTCAGATCCAAGAGCGAGTGACAGCATTTCTGTACCACCGGAGTCGTGAGAATTATCCTCTTTGGGATGAACCACCATTATCGAGAGAGGAGACAGCTCGACATTTGCGCACATTGGTATCAACGCTTTTAACAACGCCACTGCTGCAAGGTCTAACCATCGATCAACTTCTAGAGGTTGCAAGAGCTGCAAGGTGGCAAGTATTAGCTGCTGGGGATACGTTATGTGTGCGAAACACAGAGATCGATTCACTTGTCGTTGTTATGGATGGATCTCTTGTTTCAGCTACAGATTCAGAGGCCAACCCAGCTCCAGTTAGCCCTCCTTTAGGCCCTAGCGTGATTTATACAGCCCCTGTATGCCTCGGAGAGTTAGCGATGGTCCGGAATACTGAGCGTTGGCCACGAACGCTCATAGCACAAGAACCAGGTGTAAAGGTCTTGACAATGCCCAGGTTGACTTTCGAGACACTGCTG
>NW_008649041.1:30245-33146 GCF_000247585.1 Phytophthora nicotianae INRA-310
AGAGGAGAAAGATCGAGATGCTTTATTCTATAAGCTCAACCAGGCATCGAACGCGTGTTTAGCAGCGATGGACGAGCTTTGGCGATGCTGTGGAGATACCGTGTGTCTTGGAGATCGATCATATCGTGACAAAATGAAGAAAGATTACACTGAATTGCTGTATGAAGTGGAGCAGGAGCGGCTACAAATCATTTACAATGGAATTCGACCTCATGTAGCACCAGCAATTGATGAGAATACCGAGAGTTCACGCGATGAAGACGAAAAACAATCAGGACGAACACTCATCAAGGTGAAAGTGCCGTCAATTCCTCGAGGTTTTGCTCCACGTCGTCCGCTTAACATGAAGGACGGGAGCTCTCCCAGAATCTCAGCCAATTACGTTCTGGAAGACGATGATACCGTCGTACACAACAATCAAGAACAGGGAACTGAGAATAATGGAGCTCTAAATCCTAAATTTGCTGCCGACGGAGCCAGTGCTGTCCAAACAAGTACACGCTTCAGTCTTGCCACTCCTCGCGAATCCATCTTTGTTCCCGTCACTTCCTTGCAAGAGTCAACAGCTTCAGAACAGGAACAGCCCATTAACTTAATGATTAAGAGAGTATCGCGAGTCACAGTTCAAGTGCAACAGCAACGCCAGGCTGAACTTCTCGCATTGAGTAGACAACTGGAGCAAGTATCCACACCATCTCAATCTAAAGATGCAATGCACGCTATTCGCCAACCAGAGAGGGTGTTTGTGGCCCCAGTAAGAGACGCTAAAAGGGCAACAGTGCGATCGAAACAACAAGAGGAACGAGAGTCGCTCCGAGAACTGTTTCAGCAGTTTATGAAGCGTTCTAAAATCTAAAATCTAGATTTGTCAAGGAGATCGAGGATAGCGAACTTGCTCCCCGAACGGCTCACGACTCCGAGGATGCGAAGCCATAGCCAGCCGCCCCAGTTGAGTTTCTACGAGCTCAAGATTGTGTTCGTACGCTTCTCCACGCCGCGCAAACCAGTCCAAAAACCGCGTACTTAGTTCTGTATGTTCCGTCAGCTTCTGGCAACGAAGTTGCAGATCTTTTACACTGGATGATAGAGCTTCGTGTGCTGTATCGGACACTTTTGTAGCCATTTGCCGACTCAAATCCGCTAATTGAGCTTCCGTGTCAAGACGTGGAGCCATTTTCTCAAGCTCGTCCTGCAATCAAACAGGGGGAAAAAATGATCAATTTTCGCCAATAACAACAACAACACATTCAAACATGGCTACAACAACCTCAATGTGGTGATGTTGTTGTTGAATTTGGCAAGCAAGAGCGCCTGCACTTGAGTGGAATTTAGCCGAGAGTGTACGCATTGCTGTATCGCTTGTTGCCGCAGCAGCTTTGACCTCATCCAACGCCTGATGCAGTTGCTCTGTCGTATCGTCCAGCCGTCGGATCTGCGGGGCTACAACTTGATGATGACGATCTTCGACATCGTCGAGCATCTGCTGAAGATCGCCCGTGTGTTGCTGTATCTTTTCCAGTTGGATGTGATGAGCTCCGCTATTCGAGTCGAGCAGAGCGACGGAGTGCTCAAGCTGCTCTTGTTGCGTCTGCACGCTCTTTACTTGAGCCGACAGCTGCGATACCATCGGTCGGAAGCCGTGAATTTGTACCAATACGCCGTCCAGCCGAGTAGCTTCCGACTGTCAATAGAAAAGTCACAGTTAAACCAAGACAGCAGTTGTGTCGTAGCAACACTTTACTAACCTTGTCCATTTTGGAGGATAACCGTCTATCAACAGTCTCCAACCTCTCGTGCAGCTCACTCTGTTCTGTCTGCAGACATTGCACCAGTTGCAGCGTGGCGAGTTCATTGCGGAGTTCATGTCCGAGCTGTTTTGATGACGCTTTGGCTCGAGTTTCGACATCCTTAACCTCATGACGGTCTGCTTTTACTTGCAGCTGGCGGTTGATCGCCTCAAGTTGCTTCTGAGCTGCAATTTGGAATTGTTTCAAAGCATCGACATCGTTCTCCGTGCTGTTAATACGAGGATCGAGTGGAGAGACGGCGGTGCGCAGATCTCTGCAGACTGCGCGTGTTTGGCGCTGCGAAGATTGCAGAAGACGCAGACTTTCCTGTAGCTCACGGATCTGAGCGGCCTGCGCGTTGAGCACTGATACGAGGCGGTGGATGGGGGCTTCAGCAGCGTGGGCGTCGAAGAGATCGGTGACTTGCAGCATGGAGGCCATGACGGCCTTAGAGGATCTTTCTATGGTCGAAGGGATCAGGATTTGAATTGGCTACAGCTGAAACATGGCTACTTTTGGAAAGTGGCTACATGTGTTCAGTGTGAGGAAAAATAAGCAACAGCCGAGTTCAAGCACCATGTAATCCTGAGCGAAGAGATCACCAACTGAGGTCTCATCCCAGCAGGCAGATATCGCATCGATCTGTTTGGACCGCGAGCTCAACGGCTGGCCCGATGAACGAAATCACGAGCAATATGGAACGGGACGAATCACGCTGAAAGCCCATCTGCGATGCATTTTATCTAGCTAGCAGTCAAACTTTGACTCAAAAGTACCAGACGCTGCTCGAGGCCAGTGATCGAACGTCAGTGAAGCTTGACGTAGAGCCTCTACTAAAGACTACGGCAGTAGCATCTGCGGTCAGACCTGTACATGTAGAAATACGAAGAATAAGCCTGTGCTCTCTGTAGAGAAGTCCGGCAGGAGTTGTATTTAATACTGTATGGCACTAGTATAGTGAACTTCACTAGTGAATGCTTCACTGTGAAGCTCACATGCCACGTTGGCCCTATGATATCAGAGCGATACTTTCTACGGATCCTGAATAATCTCCAGTTTGTCCAGCGCTTCATCCCCCCACCGTTATATCCGCGCTAACGACAACGCTGGTTCT
>NW_008649041.1:34311-36364 GCF_000247585.1 Phytophthora nicotianae INRA-310
CTCACACAGCACAAGCTCGAGGCGCGTGCCAGTGAGCTGGACCAATTTTTCCTCAAGATGGCTATGCGTCTCAATCTCTGCAACCCGATCCAGCTGCAAACCTGTCGTGTACGCGGTTGTGAGCTGCTCTCGCTTATCGCCAAGTTCTTTGACGTGGACGCCGAGCAGGCCAAGAACCGCTCCGCGTTGGGCTTTTCGCGCAGCATTTCGATGCAACGAGAGGTGAGACGCCACAACCAGCAATTCTCCAAGAAGCGTCGCGGCAGCATCAGTGTCAGTATGGGCGTGGGTCTCAGTCGCCGCTTCTCATTCGGTTTCCAGGACCGGCATAGCGCAGTGGCAGCTCTGGCCCAGTGAGAACACCTCGTTATTTTATTGTAGGCAAGATATTTTAGACCGCCGTCGACTATTTAGCGTAACTCATTACGCGCCTCAACTAATCGTACATCCCATATTGCTTGGATATCCTCGTCTTGTGCTGGATTTTTATGCGAGACATACCGGAGTCTGGTATGTAACTATACACATGCGTGTGACTCCGAGTGTGGTAATGGGTCACGCCATAATACTACCAAACACCTGCATTGCCTTCAAGGCACACACACATTCTCGTCGCATCAGCGCTCGATGCAAAGTGGGTTCTACGTTTTCAACATGATCTACATGTTCTACGATCTACGGTGTCTCAAGTTGTTGCAGCAGGTGGTTCTGCTCGTCCACCACCAGAGCGTCCACGATCTCGTCCAGCAGCTCTCCATTCAGCATTCGCTCGATGCCAAACACCGTCACGTTCACGCGGTGGTCGCTCACGCGACTTTGGGGGAAGTTGTAGGTGCGTACACGTTCCGAGCGGTCACCTGAGCCCACTTGCGAGTTACGCATAGTCTGACGCTCAGCATCGCGTTTCCGACGGATACCGTCGAACACACGCGCACGTAGAATTTTCAGAGCTTTGGCCTTGTTCTGATGCTGTGACCGCTCATCCTGCACCGCCGCCACGATGCCAGTAGGAATGTGTGTGATACGCACAGCACTCTCGGTAGTGTTAACGTGCTGCCCGCCAGCTCCTGACGCGCGGTATACATCAATACGGAGGTCTTTGGGGTCGATCTCCACCTCCACTTCCTCAGCTTCAGGCAACACAACGACCGACACCGCACTCGTGTGCACACGCACGTCGTTCACTGGTACACGTTGCACACGATGCACGCCACTCTCAAATTTCATGCGACCGTAGGCTCCACGACCTGTAAGAGAACAGACGCACTCCTTCACGCCACCCAAGTCCGTTTCCGAGATGCTCATGAGCTCAAACTTCCAGCCCTTGGTCAGTGCCACCTTCTGATACATTTTGAGGATGTCTGCAGCGAATAAGCAAGCCTCGTCACCGCCGGTGCCAGCGCGGATCTCCAAGATCGAGCTTTTATCGTCTGCTTCATCGCGAGGGAGCATGAGACGCACCACCTCGCCCTCAAGCTTGTTAATTGTCTCAAGTAGCTCACGACGCTCCTCTTCAGCCATGTGACGCAGCTCCAGAGCGTCCGGGTCTTCGCTGTCCGCCTGTTCGGCGATCATCTCGTCCAGTTCCTCCACTGCATTTTGCTGGCTCTGCAGCTCGCGCACTGCCATTACTTTGGGCTCTAGCTCCGCCATCTCAATGGACAGATTCGTGATCTTGTCTGATGAGAAGCTGCCGTCATTGCTACACCAGCGTCACCATAACCACATTAGCACGCTACCTTATCTCAAGTACTATCTTGCAGCAAGCAATAGAGCAACGTACTGTGACAGTTCGTGCGCCAGCTCGTCGTAGCGGCGTCCCAACAGGTCCATTTGGTTCAGGATGGCAGCAGGCATCGCAAAACTGCGTCTCTGTACGGCATTTTGCTGCCACAAATTCGCTGCGATTGGAGCTCGCGTTCGCACAAGTCGCTGCGGTCGGAGAGGGCCGTCCGCCAGCGCCAGGACGAGACGCTGTCTTCGAAGCCACTGCAGCCCTGTGCTAAGCATTATTGTCGCTGTGTGGTGCACACCGCACGTCTTTTTCCGCCAT
>NW_008649041.1:38739-40169 GCF_000247585.1 Phytophthora nicotianae INRA-310
CACAAATTCTCGCAGAATGGGCTTCATGGCCTGGATTGGCGGCGTTCTCGTCGTATTTCCGAGCTACCTGGCTCAGTGGGCACTTCTGGAGATGGCAGGCGTTCCATACGCCGTCTGGTTATGCTACTACTACTAATCCAGTTGAGTAATACAATGCTGCTCTCAAACGCGATGTCACGGTGCATCGCAAATTAAAAATGGGGCTGCTACTGGAGCGGTTCATTGACTGGTGTTACCTGCAAAGCACACAAGCGAAATTCTCACACTTGTTCGTCAGATCAAACAAACAGCAGCTTCACCGCTTGATCGTCGTGAGCCTGATCCTGAGGTAAATTGGGGAACGCCGAAACAAAAGTCCACGATGTCAAGAGGGTTCAACTCTAAAGGTGCTGGAAAGTCTCCATTCACTTCGATTTACAGAATTATAAGGAATGGTTTACTTAGTGGTTCACTTTACACAGGAATTTTTGTTTGGATTTAGAAACGGGTTTGGAAAGACTTTTCATCTTCAGCGATTTAATAAAACAACTACATTTTATATTTAACTTTAACTTATTAGTTTTATCAAATAACCAAATTTGCAAATTTCTTTATAAAATTTTATCAATCGCAGAAGGCGAAAAATCTCCACTAACCTGATTCTTCTATCTAAAAAAACATTCTTTGCTTTTTCAATTTGAAGTGTTGAAATTCGACGCTTCAAACAGCAACTCAATTATTTTCCTTTCTTGTAAAAGTCTAACAATCGCAAAGCTGAGGCAAAAGAGGCAGGGAAACCTTCTGTATCAGGTGATGCCTGGTTACGAGAAAAGCTAGAATCCAGATTGGTGCTGGAAGAGATGGCTACACCAGCCATCGAGGTGCTGGAAGAGATGGATACACCAGCACCTCGATTTTCCGAGGCGTGAGCTCATAATTGCAATCTTCACCAGGCCGATTTACCGGTAATGCTAATTCGGGAAAAGAATAATCATAATCGGGCAAGACGGCGTTGGGAGTGCACTGATCTTTAAGTTAACTGATATCTAACGACATCGTTGATCAAGTTTACAGTGTTGAAATATTTTGCAGGTAGGCTTTACTTTCTTAACACTGTTCCTTACACTGTAAGGACTGATGAGGGCGAGATAAAAAAAAAGTGTATATGTTTTTTTTTTCATGTATTGAAGTACAAGTACTTTATCGACCAATCAGAAAGAATCAAAATGGGTTTTTAAGCGGAAATAATACCCACCCAATTGTATTAACCCACAATGATCATTTTGATATTTTGCCGTCTCATTGGTTATAATTAGTGTAGACCTTCATCGATGTTTGAAACTGATAAAAAAAAATCGTAAAAAAAAAAATGGCACGCAGCTATCGCCTCGGTGATACTTGGTTCGTCGTGTCATGTGCTTGACGTAGAGCCTCTACTAAAGACTACGGCA
>NW_008649041.1:40535-42458 GCF_000247585.1 Phytophthora nicotianae INRA-310
GCTTCGCAGGCGACTGGAGCGACGTGGAGGCTGATGTGAGCTTGGACACGGCTAGCAGTGTGGCCAGCACCGAGCACCAGCGTGTATACCGTATACAACGCTCTCGGGGAGGGTTCCAGGAGGAAAAACAACGTGATCTGAGTGAACTCCACACGCTGTATACGCGGCGTAGACTAGAGGAAAGCTTTCAGGGTCTCTCGAGTGTCCGCAGCAGCGCCAATTGGTTCCAACCGGCACCTTGCGTGTCTCCCCGAGTGCCAGAGGAGAAGCCGCTATCCCCAGTAGCTAAACAGAAAGAGAAGCAAGTGGAAAACGAACTGTTGGCTCAGCAGAGCGAGATCAGCGCGGAGCTTCAGGCAGTAAGACGGCAATTGAATGACTTCCAGGACAAGTGGAAGAAAAGCGTGGAAGCTAAAGCAGGAGAGAGCTCGGAAGCATCGACCGTGCAGAGTTCGTGGCCCTCTCCTATTTCTGTACGGCATGTACGTACGGGTTTCCAGGAGACTGCTGTTCAGACTGAAAATGATGAGAGAGAACACGCAGTGACTCAATGGCTATTGCTTCTCACGCAAAAATTGGAGACATTAACAAGGAAATACTCTCACGAACCCACGCAGAGTTTCCAGGCGTCAATGACATACCTAGCGAGAGTTTGGGGCCCGAATAATGATAGTAATGGGTTATTGAAGGAGACAAAAGAAACTAACAACGGCAGCGGTGAGGCAGATGAGGGACCAGCGCTCTCGTCGTGGCATGTAGGCCGTGATCTGAAAGCTGCAGTCCCTTTAGAAGTGGCAGAACAATTTTTGGAACTAGAACATTCCATTGCGTCCTTGAACACAGCAGTGGAGCAGCATGAACGCAGACAGATGACCAACTTCGATCGTGCGATACAACAAGTGCAAGGATTCCACCAAGAGCGGATCCAAAAAGTGGTTGATGAGTCTCTTGCGGAGCTGAAACTTGTTCGTGGTAGATACAAGAAGAAGGAAGCTCAGCTTGAAGACGAGCTACGTGCTGCCAATAAAGAAATCGAGCAGTGGAAACTGACAGCAGCAGAAGCCGAACACCGAAAAAAATTAGATCGCGAATCGTTGGAGTTCCAGCTTACAGCAGCAAAAGAACAGGTACAGTAACGTGTCTGAGTTCATAGTAGATCTTTGATACTGACGCTGGTAATTCTGTATATGTGGCAATGCAGCACGATCATATCTGCCGTCGCTACGAGGGAGATATAGTGCGCCTGAAAACTCAACTCGAAGTAGTGCGAGCTGAGCGGAAACAGGTTCTAAGTCAGCACAGAGACACCCATGAGGTCATAGCACAGGCGAAGGAAGGGGCAGTAGCACTGGAGAGACAATGCCAAGCACTGAAAAAACAACAAGAGCGTGCGAAGGAGCTTCACGACAGAGAAATACGCGTGCTTCAGGACTCTGTCCGACAGCTCCGAGAAGGTAAAGACGATATGGAACTTCGACATGCCAAGGAAAAACAAGCGTTGATCGAGACAATTCAAAAACTGGAGGCAAAGCAAACCGATACACAGGAAGCGCGAATACGAGGTGAAATCGAGCAACAGATAATACCGGAAAGACTGGCGAGTCTGGAGAATCAACATCAAGAAACTGTTAGCGCAATGGAGAGTGAACACAAGCGCCAGCTTGCAGAGTTAGCAGCAAGACTGGACGAGACCAAGAGATCAGCTCCTTCAACTGTCCGCTCAATCGAGACGCAAACAGATTCACTCCCAGTTGAAAAGAGCACTCGGAAAAATTACAAAGTGGAAGCTAGCGACGCACAAGCGCAAATTGAAGGACTAACTCGACGTTGTCAGGCTCTGGAGAAGCTTCTTGACAAGAAGTTTGAAGAGACCTCATACTCCAGCCAGAGATGTGAATCCTGCCATTCTGATGACGGCATTTC
>NW_008649041.1:45210-46253 GCF_000247585.1 Phytophthora nicotianae INRA-310
GCACCAAATTCATCTCACAGTACTGGTGAGGATACTTCAGTCACACCAGGCACGTCTATCTTCGATGACCTGCTCTGTTGACGCTTTAATGCTAAGTTACTTCTTGTATTATAATTCTCACGAACACCTCCTTTTACTCCAATTTCCCACACGTTAAGTGTCTTAACTCTGCTCTCAGATATTCCGTTGCACTCGAATTGACGCGAGTCTCTCGGCAACTTAGTACTTGTAACGTTACCACGTCTCCATAGGCTGGAGGCCCGTCCTGCCAGGCTGGCAGTGCCAGCGAGACAGAATAAAATAAGCAAATCGTAATCTGCGTCTCAGGATTTCTGCTTGGTTCACGAAGCTGTTACAAACGAGCCCATTTCGTCCACGGACGAGGCTCCACAGTGTTGGGCCAGATTCCTCACCATTCGCATCCATTGGCATCAAAGTCACCTCGTCCTCAATTGCCACAGAGCTCGACACCTTGTCATTCGCATTACTTGTACTGAAATATAGTGATCTCTGCACGTTCTTGCCATTTCATCACAGTGTTCAAGGTGCAGTTTCCAGCGATCACGCTGGACCTGGAACTCTCTCCAAGCAGAAATACGCGATGTATGATCCCCATGTGGGCCCAGAGCCGAGGCAAACGCCTGAACAGCGCGTGCTGTTGGCGTCGTGGCTCCAGCCATTGACGGTGGTGTCGAGCAGTGCGTCGACAGAGATTCGTCAGTTGTAACAAATATCATAAAGTAGGTATTCGGTGGATTTGTTCTAGTTTATTACACATCGACCTTGCGTATCTATGCTCCTTTTGCAAGCTGTTATATAGCGCAATTTGACCCCTCCATGTTGCAACCGGATGACGCGCCCTACACTTTCCAAGTCAATCGCGGTGTGTAAACCTTGCGTCTTCCTCGATGCAAAGCTATCTCATCGACGCACACGCAAGGTGTTCTTGTCCATACATGTAGCACAACACCGCGCTATAACAGCAAGTCAACACATGTCTTGAAGCACCAGCACTGCAACCAAAGCAAGCTTGCATTTCCAAC
>NW_008649041.1:48448-49756 GCF_000247585.1 Phytophthora nicotianae INRA-310
CCCTCGACGAACACCAAGCCTTCCCCACTAAACCCGCCTCCAAGATGCCCCGCAAGATCAACTGGACAGCCATCACCCCTGTCATGGCCACCAGCGATGCAGAGATGCTGCTGGAATCCTTGAAGGCTTTCAAGGTGACAAAGAGCCACCTCGTTTCGTGTGGACTGTGTAACCGCGCAGCTCCACACGCAATGCGTGTACGCCTCCTAGTCTGTAACTGCCAAATGTGTTACGCAGTCATGCCGTGTCTTTGGAGAGGCAAGACCCTCGCCTGCCAGCACCTTAACCTCATGAAGGTGGAAGAGGCAGGCACGCACGTATCTCCTGCGCCGTCGCCAACGCGTGTTCGCCTCACCAGCGCCATGAAGGAGGTTGCTCGTGAGTGGGCTGCCCAAGGGTTTAAGCCGTCACGCATTCGAAGCGGCTTTTTGAGATGATTTAACCTCGACGAAGCCTCATTGCCTCCGCTGTCTCAAGTGCAGCGATTTGTGCATAATTATGCTGCGTCTCACTTGCACAACAATGACTTCCTGAAGTCATTAAAGACAAAGATACGTGAAGTCGCATTTACTGGAGACGAAGACGAGAACCAACCGTTCACGTTCACGCCAGAAAATGACCCATCTGGGCGTCCAATTGTTGGAAATGGTTGTGACGATTCTCCTTTTATTGTTGGAGTAACTAGAAAGACGCTGCTGCATCGGTTGGATCGTGACCCAGCCTCCTTTATCTTCCACCACGACGCTACGTACAAGTTGAGCCAAGCTGCATACCCAGTTCTAGTGATCGGCATTTCGGACAAAGCACGCAGCTTTCATCCAGTTGCTGTCGTGGTTAAGTCGCAGCAAAAGCAGTTTCACCACGCGAAAGCCCTTAGCGCCGTGCGCTACGTGTATCAAAGAGTCGTGGGTAAGCCACTCCTGGTGCACTTCGTGATGGCTGACGCGGACAAGGGACAACGGAACGCAGTTGAAGAAGTTTTTGGGGAAGATTGTTTGCTGGTACATCTAATGTGCTATTTCGATGTCGCCAAAAATGTATATGAGAAGGCCAAGGGACTAGAACCTTCGCTGTTTGCTATGGTGCTGCGCGATCTGCATAATCTTCACTTCACGGCCGATAGAAATGAGTACGAGACGATGAAGTCACAAATTCTCGCAGAATGGGCTTCATGGCCTGGATTGGCGGCGTTCTCGTCGTATTTCCGAGCTACCTGGCTCAGTGGGCACTTCTGGAGATGGCAGGCGTTCCATACGCCGTCTGGTTATGCTACTACTACTAATCCAGTTGAGTAATACAATGCTGCTC
>NW_008649041.1:52956-54006 GCF_000247585.1 Phytophthora nicotianae INRA-310
GAAGAGTCAAGCAAGGTCTTTCTGGGGCGCAATCGCCGCACCGGCCGCCTATGCGTTGTCGCCGGCGAAGACATTCGAGCCGGCGAGGTGCTCGGCCAGTACCTGGGGTTGATGGAGCACGTTAGTGTGTCGTGAGCGGACCGACCCCGCAACGTAGGCTACCGTCTCGTGATGAAGCAACGTCCCGAAAAGCCGTCGTATCCGGTTTGCGTGGCCATCAACGCCGAAGACTTGGGTGGTCTCATGCGGTTCCTGAATCACTCATGCCGGCCAGTGACGGAGTTCGTGAGTGACAGGTGAGAGTGAGGCTCCACGTGTACTTGTGCCGCATGCTGCTGACAGTGGTGGTTTTAGAATGCTGAAAAGGAGTGAAGACCAGAAAAATCTATAATAAGGTTGCAACATTGCATTGCTATTAAAAATTCACGGTTTCTCATTAATGGAGTCTGTACGAAGCATGTCATACCTGTATTAACACACTACTCGTCTGTAGTATACGCTCTGTGTTCTGTACACCGTCATTTGTTTCTGTAGTTACGTGCCATGCTCTGTATTTTTGGAGCATCTTGTGTAAAATCCACACCTTTATCTGTAGTTCGTGCTCTCTCTCTCCAAAATCATGTGGTGTTTTTGCCAGAAACTACTCAGCGATACAGAAGCATAATCACACGAATAGAGGTGTATAGATTGTTGTGGACAGTATATTGTTAGCATCAACAAGTCGACATAGCCACTGGGCAGCAAAAGCGCCGTTATTTGCCTCATCAAACTTGTTGCCTTGCCCCCCCCCCCCCTGCTCCTTCCATAGTATCTGTTACGGGGCATCTTCAGCACGTAGAGTAGAAGGACTTGTCGAAGAGTTGGTGAAAGAGAAAGTGAACATTACTGAGCAGTTAGAAGATAACTAAGCTATATTGCTGCCTAAAACACAGTACAGGTTCCTACCGTTTCAGAAAGGCAATTTGCCCTTATTATAATGCATATTACTTAAGTATGCTTTAGGTGAGTTAGAGACGAGACTAGCTTCACAGTCTCAAACCATAGGATAAT
>NW_008649041.1:63052-63645 GCF_000247585.1 Phytophthora nicotianae INRA-310
TGCTGAAATTTGAGTAAGCTGATGGGATTGCCATTGTGACTATAAAACAAAACGTTTGCGCACGACGCGCTAGGCACCTGCGTCTACATGGCCAACTCTGTCGTCGAGCCTTTCCAGTAAGGCAGGGGTCCCGAAAATGCAATTCTCAGATTAGTATTCTTTCAGAATGTCGAGAAATTGATAATTGTGTAATGGTTCTGGGCAATAACCTTGCCAGTCAAGCACGGAAGTACGACAATGGAAAACGGCGATTTTTCTATTCTTAAGTTCACATGTCAGTAAACAGCAACGCGTAAAAAAGGCGAACACTTGAAAAAATCGCCACAAAGCCAACACATTACCACTCTCTTACTACAAAACTACGATTTGAGCGAGTACGATACTCAAACTGTCAACACTGGTACAAGAAACATGGCTCACGAAATACGTACGGGAGTTGTGAATACACCTAAATCTGCGATTATGTCGGCATGGCTTGGAATTAGTTATAAATTAAGGATTCGAATGAAATGAGTATTATTATCCCTTCAGTGACGTGATTAGCTCCCTTTTTATATGCATCCGCGAGGCGCAGTCGCGAAGTGCACGCTGCG
>NW_008649041.1:67128-68128 GCF_000247585.1 Phytophthora nicotianae INRA-310
CACCTTAAACTTGCGCCGCAAACTCTCGTTCAGGGGATCCTCGGGCGCGACCGGCATTGTAATTGGCGCCAAGGCGCTCCCACTCGTCCCTACCCAAAGGTAGCGCCTGCTCTACGAGATCCATGAGGCGATCGATCTTGTTCATCGTGTAATTTGTGTTGTCGGAGCTCTTGCCCATCTGTATGCAAACACCAAAGCGTTAATTGACAAGCGATCTAGCAAATTAGAAGCTGGCCACGCAGTCCTCCTACCAGGTGAGCGCCGCGGACAAGAGGCGGGGACGGAGTGCTCGGTGACACTTGAAGTGAGGCAAAAGCCGAAGTGAGAACTACCAGCGGAGACGGTTTTGCTCCAACTACAGCCACCACAACCACCAGTTTAACTTGTATCTTGAAAGGAAGCTGTCATCTAGCACCTTCAACGTGGAGCGCGCGAAATCAGCGCGCGAAAAGTTCGCGCCGATGCCCGGTCGGTTCGAAACTTTCGAATATCACCGTTAGCTATATCCTACCAAGATCCTTGGCGCCAACCTAGCGTCGACCACGGCGCGTCGGCTGTTCACGTCGTTTCCTACACCGCTTTTTGAACTGCAAGGAACAAACGCATTCACGTGTCTTTTAGTCAACTTCATTGGATTCATTCACACTTACGTGGATACCTACAGTGTCACCAACTCTTCTCCACATCCTCCCCCTGTACCGCTCCGTCGCGCAATAGAACGCCGTCACACTTCTCACGGATCCTCTTCGTCCTGGATGTTGCTGTGGCGGCATTCACTCAGCTCACAGCGACAGACAAACCAAAGGTCGTCGCCGTAATCCACCGTGACCTCTTCGCCGCGAAGGATGTCCTGTGTGGTCACAACAACCACTGTTGTGCGACGACCGTTTGACACCTCAAAGAATACTGCAGATTAGCATAATTGTTCAGGTTGTCAGCAGAAGTTGGACCAACAGGCTAGTGCCAACGCTTTCTCTGATGGCAGCAGTGTGCTGGTCGA
>NW_008649041.1:69573-70520 GCF_000247585.1 Phytophthora nicotianae INRA-310
TTGTCGATATCGAGAAGGAGAGTGCTGCAGCCGCCTGCTGTGCTAGGGCAAGCGTCAATCCGTCGCAAGACAGCGAAACAGGCAGCTCATCAGCATGTATCAGCTTTTCCTTGTGCAAATGCCCGAGTCGATAGTTGTTGCGGCCTTCATTCTTCAGTATGTGCTCCATGACGTGCTGCAGAGTTAGGAAAATCTTGTTTAGCGAGACAGCCGTAGACGCTTGAAACGATTGCAGCGCCTCCTTGATCAGCTCGTCCGGTGTTCGTGGTATCGTCTTGGACTGAAGCGACTGAATGCTGGCGAAGAAGCCCAAGTCGAGGCAATTCAAATCAGGACTCTGAGCGGGCTGATTCACAAGCTAGATCGCCCAGCCGTCAGCGCATCCCGCCGCGGCTACCTCGAGATCGTCCGCCAGGACATGAGGACGCGCATTATCCGGCTGAATCTTTATCGGTAGGTGCTTCTGGTCTTGCGGCCACTTAGCTTTAATGGCTGGGATGACGTCATTAACCAGAATTCGACGCGATATATCCCGTGTTATCGACACAGGACGTGTATCTTCAACACCAGCCGGACGATTGACACTCCGTCGCTGAGTAATGTACGTCTCCACAACCGGCTAAATGCCGACCTTACCGTCCCAACCACCGCGTGGACGTGCAACCGCACAGACAAACATGACTTTGGTAATGTAACGTTTGCTTTGAACAGCCTGGACCGGAGGCTCTTCTGAAGGGCATCCATCTTTCCCTGTGAGCACGTACACGTGCTGGCCGATCTTCTTCACGTAGAACCCCTTTTCATCGATTTGAACGACGTCGTGCATTGCGTCGAACTTGTAGGTTCCGTCAAGCTGAGGGATCACATGATCCATGCAGAACCGAAGCCGCCTGAGTCTATGCGAAGGCGTGAGCAGCGGGCGAGTTTGCCTCAGCGCACGACGTAAG
>NW_008649041.1:72290-87088 GCF_000247585.1 Phytophthora nicotianae INRA-310
GCCTCCCAGCCTAAAGCCAACGACCACTTGTTACTCGATTTGTTTGGCTAGCCCTTAGCAAAATTATTAACTCAGAAAAGTGAAATATCTCACCGAGCGTAGAAATTTAGAATTCGTGTCGTATGCCTGGTTAGATTATCTGGTATACTACTACTATAGTATATGCAGTTGTTTTCGTGCATTGCATTGACAGCATGAAATGAACAACATTCTCTAAAATTGTTTGATATGCATCCTGTTATCTTCAGTCTACGCTGAGTTGTCTATCTACGATCGCCGCGGCTTCTTTGATTTATTACCCTTTGTCTGTTTAGAGCCCTTAGCCTGCTTGGCCATGGCCTCCTTCACAATCTGGTCGTAGTCGTCAGCGCTGGCGAACATTGACTTGCGCTTGTCACCGGCCTTCGGTGGTGTTTGTTTCTTCCTCTTGGCGTCCAGTTGTTCCAGCTCTTCCTGAAGCACGTCATCATCGTCATCCGCGCCCATAACAGAGAAGTCAAAAGCATCCTCGTCCTCATCTACTTCATCGTCCTCATCATCATTTCCGTTCTCCTGTTCACTATCGGCAGATTCTTCATCGTCCTCTTCAGGAGCAGCAAACTCTGGCATCTCCTCATCTTCGCCCTCCAGCGTCGGCTCTTCCTCGTCATCCGAGTCACTCCAGCCCTCCATATCTGGGTCTTCATCATCGTGGTTCCCATCCTCCATAATCCCCTCAGCCAGTTCCTGAGCGTACGCATCAATCTCTTCATCATCAGCGTCCTCCACGTCAGAGAGCGCATCGGCATCACGTTCATTCTTGGCCTTCTTACGGCGGCTGTTAAGATGCTCAGCATCACGCGAAGCTCGCTCCTTGAAGAACTTGTAGAAGAACTGGTCACTAGCGTCCACATTGTCCTCCTTCTCCTGCAGCACAGCCTCCGTGTTAATGGGGGCGAACGTCCAGTTCTTGGCCTTAGCACCGTTGTTACCGCTCGTCTCAGCCACCTTATGACGCGGCTTCTTGTTCACGAACTTCTCGAAGAAGGCGTGCATCGTAAAGTCCACCAGCGGATCTCCAGCGTACTGAATGCCCCTATCCTTGTTATCAAGAAGTTGGCGCGTGAAACTCTGCACGGACGGGTGGTAATGGTGCGCCAGCATCTGAATCTCCCAGGCACACGACGTCTCAGCGCCAGCGAAGAGCGGGTTACGCTTGGTAGCATCATACCCACCTTCTTCCTTCTCCTTTTTCGTGGTCGGTTCGTCATCAAAGCTCACGACAGCAGCCTCTTTCTTCATCTCCTTCTCAGGCTTACCAAACATTTGGGCCAGAACCTTAGCCGAGCGCTCTTCGTCCGTCAAACCATCGTCTAATTTACTGGATCCAGCGTCTTCCGTAGTGTCCTCATCGTCGTCGGACTCCTCCTTTTCAAGTTTAAATTCCTCCGTCTTAACATCTTCAAAGTGCTCGTCACCGGCGCTAGTAGATCCAGACTCGGGCTGGTCCAGCAATGTACGTAGCTGAGGCTTCACCTTGAGCAATTCAGACAGCAAGAAGAGCACAGCACACGTGAAAGCCGGCGGCATCACACTGGCCAGCTGCAATAAACGCTTGGTGAAGGCTCCGGCACGTGCAGGCGATACATCCGCCTTCATGGCACGGAAGATCAGGTTGAGGAACAGCGTGTGCTTGGATGTCTCGCGCACCTTTGGGTCAATCAGCTTTCCGTATAGCGCAGTGTAAAACCGGTCGGATACCGAGTTAGTGCTGTTCATAACCTGGAATAGCAGCATAAGCGCCTGCACACTGGTACTGTGGTGGGCGCGATGCACAACTTGGAACAACGAGTCGATCTCTTCAGTAAAGTTGGAAGACGTGGCGTTCGCGTACGGGAACGCACGGTTAACACCGACTAGCAACGCACTCAGCAGCTTACGGTCCATGGCTTCTTCTGAGGTGGATACAGGCTTTTTCTTCTTGTTCTTCTTGCCTTTTTTCGCTTCTTTAACCGTCTTGTTCTTCTCATCATGACGGTGAACTTCCTTTGAGAATAGTCCGAAGTACACAGCGATCAAGTGACCAGCCAGATCGGCGTCTACTCCATCACCTTCGAGGTAAATCTGGTTGAGGAACAACACGGCGTTGTATTTGGCACGATCCGACACCTTTGGGCGCGTGAGTAAACGTTCCACTTCGTCCACCACCACGCGCTTCATAGCCGGGTGTTCACGCAGCAATTCCTGCAGCATTCGATGCAAATAGGCCGCAATTTTACGGTCCGGGTCACCCAGTTTGTTCACGAGCATGGCCAACAGCACGGCCTCCTGTTCGGGCTTGGCCTTGAGCAGTGCGTTGGCTGCACGCAGACATGCGCGCTTGTGGCTGTCCACAGCGTCGTCCATGCCGGCAGCCAGCACTCCAGTGAGTTGGGCGTAGGCAGTTTTAAGGCAATGCTCGAAGAACCAGAGCACCAAATGGGCGGGCGAGTTCTGCGCCGCATGCAGCGGGTGCTGGTGGAAGAAACGGAGCTTGGCCTCGTCTGGCAGCAGGTTGTTGAGGAAAAGATCCTTCAGAGAGTCCACGGCCATGAGGCTCTCACGTCGGGCCTTCTTACTGGCCATCGTAATGAGTTGGCCGAGTCGTACTAGCGAATGTAGCGGCGACGCCTGCGAGGTTAGAGTGAGAGCGGCCACTCTATCGGCCAATGTACCGGACTTCATCATGGTGGACAAATATTTGTCGTCGCTTGACATTTTGCCACTCTTTTGCGTCTCGAAACGTGCCACTTCGTTTTCCAGCAACTGCTGCGCCTGTTGCTTCAGTTGCAGTACCAGTTCATCCGTCGCCTTTAATGGCTCGCCATCGTTCTTGTGCTTGAGCTTCGGCTTGATCTTGGGCTCCGCGTCGTACCAGGCCACGTGCTGCTCACTTAGCAGCGACACTAGCTGGCTCAGGTTGCCAGGCTCCAGTGTCTTGGCCACCTTGTTGCTCTTGCCGTCCTTGGCCATGTTGGCAATTGTCACTTTTGAGCCAGCCAATCGATGAAAACTGCGGAATACGATAATAAAGCTTCAAAATCGGTTTGTACAGGTACGGGTATAAAAAACGACGCAAATCAAAATTGCTGCAAAAAAAAAGATGCCACAAGTGAAAAAGGAGAAAGCCAAACTCAAGACTTTGAAGCCTCAGGACAGGAAGTGGAAGGCCACGGAAGAGAAGGAAAAGAAGATCAAAAAGCTCGAAACTGGAGACGAATTACTCAACAAGATTCAGGAGGTGGAGCTGCCAGACATGGAGGAGGACGGCAATGTGCCCGTTTACGACGATTGCGATGAGATCCGCAAGAAAATCAACTTTTTTTTCCTGGGAGAAAAGATCGTGACAAAGGCGGCTTTCCTACGTGCACTGGGCGACGTCAACAGCAACAGCCTGCGCAGCTTCATGAACTTGAAACGTGGCGCTGGATCGGGTGCGGCTAACGTGGTGTACCGCACAGCCTACATTTTCTTCGAGAAGAAACGCATCTTGGAAGGTGGCAAGAAGACAAAGAAGCGTCTTGACAACGAGAAGACGCAGGGCCGTCAAGGATTCCCACTGCGTCACGACAACGGCATGCGCAGGGTCATCGTAGGAATCCGCACGTGAATGCAGTTTAGTTTTCGCTTCTACATGTTTCTGTATATTACTTAAGTACTAGTTAAGAAGTTTTTGCCGTGGCCGCAATTATTTTTATCGCATTTGCACTTTAATTATTAGCATTCGAAACATTTGCAATTTTTTCACTTGCATTGAACCATTATCATGCTGCAACAATTCGTCTACAAGTCCAAGTCAATGCTGCTCCGTGCAAGGTTCGCTGCTTCTTGTGCTTGCTGCAGTGCCGTGACCGAGTTGAAGTAGCGAGCCAATTGCTGACGAAGACTGTGATCCTGCTGACGTAATTTTGTCATAGCGGCAGCAGAGACTTCACCATTCCCGCCTTGGTTTAACACAGCAGATGTCGAGTCCAGCAGCACGTCAACGAGGTTGTAAGGGATCCATGGAAGCTCCGGCTTAGCGCTTGATATCTGCGACTGGAAGCTGAACACAGACTTGGTACTTCCTCCACGCATAGAGGCGTCATCTGGCAGAAGGCCGTCCACCAACTGCAAGCCTTCGATCAGCAGACCATGTTTTAGGTAAAGTCTCAGCAGTTTGGACGGGTTTCCTGACTTCGGACTTGACAAACGTTTACTCAGCCACACAGGCAACGCCAGTTTGCGACCTTGTTGTTGCCAGAAGTCTAACACCGTCTCCACTGCGATCTCGTACTGCTCTAATGATGCAGCATTGCTCAGCAACAGCTCCAGCAGTTCCCACAACAAGTCGCTATCAGCACGTGAGATGGACGCAGCAGGATGTTCACTAGCAACGCAGTAGCGAGCCAACGATTTGGTGAGACCGGACAAACTAGCCGAGTTTTGACCCGCAATGTCCGCTGCCACCTCGATAGAACGCACTCCAGCTCTCCGACGTTCCGCCAGCGTCGTGTTTTCATTGTGGCTACTGCTATGAACTGCGTCCACCAGTAGTGCGATCACTTCGTCGCCATCCATCGTACTCAAGAGCACACTCTCCGAGTGGCCCAGTGCTAGTAAACGTAGTTTACCGTCCAGTACTGCCAACTCACGACGCATATCTTCAAGCGTAACAACACTCAGTGAAGCTGTCGACTTGTCTCCTGGAGTATCCGAGGCAGGTCGTTTGAGCTCTTCCGTGTGCAGTTTCCGTACAACCCAGCGGTTCTCAGCAGGCAGAGCTCTTAACGCGTTGCAAGCAGCATTCAGAGCGTTGCGTTGAGCCTCCAGAGCAGCTTTCGAAGTGGATACAGCCAGTCGCAGTCGAAGCGCAAGAGCGTAGAGTGAAGACGCCGCATTGGCAGGCTGTTGCTTGCGCATGTAGAAGGTGAACAGCAAGTTGTAGTATCTAACCGCACTCGCATCCAGGCCGTCACCGTGAACGACCGTAGCGTTGGCAGCTTGCCACAGAATGTACTTCTCGACATGTGACTCCAACGATCCCCACTGCAACTCACAGATAAGCTCCAGATGACCATAGCGGACCAATTCCTTGACCAGATAATTCACACACTCACTCGCTGTGCCCTCAGCGTCTGCAGTCTCCGCACCCAAAGCCGCCGACAGCTCCGCCGTGTGCATAAGTGCAAGATGCGCGTCTCGGAATAGTCGCTCCTCCACCGAATACTTGAACAGGTTCACCCAGACAAAAGACTGCACGGCGAAGCTCTGGCCGCCGTCATGACGAGCCAAGTGGCTCAATGCCTGCGTAACCACAGTCCACAGGAAGCTCAGCAACTGGTCGTAGTGGCCACGGGGCACTGTCTCCTTCAGCAGCCCCACGACGTCGTAGATGAACTGCTCCAGATCCTTCTCAGACAGCGAATGTCTGTGCTTGCGCTCCACGAAGAAGTTGGACAGGCAGATACTGAAGCAGCGGATCGCTTGCTGAAAACACCAACGAGCATGATCGCGAGCGTCCTTATCGTCGTGAGCACGCGAAGCAGCCTCCTGACCTTCACACGCTAGACACTCACCGATCGAGCGCACGTACTGGTGCACTTGCTCCGTCTGCTGCGAGCTAGCGGCTTCACCCTTGCTACTGCCATGTAGACTGATGTCACTGAGGTTGCAGCAGAACATGGCGCGCAGTAAGCGAAACTGCTGTCGCTTCTGTAGGAACCGCACTAGAGACTCATTTGGCTGAGAGACGTACTGCAAGATCTCGCGAGTAAACGTGGCCAACACGCCGTGAGCTTCTTCACTGCGCACATTGTTACTAGCACTGGCGAGCTGGAGAACCGACAGCGCTCGCTTGAAGCTGTCCGAGCGGTTGAGCTTCTTGTTGACGTCCAGCAGGAACATTTGAAGCAGTGGTGGCATGAGAGAACCTGACGAATTGAGAACAGGATCCGTGTCTGCAATCGGCTGTGTGATGCCTTGGCTGGCCACCCATCGACTCAGTCTCCAGCGTTGATACACCGTGATGGACTTAGGCAAGTACACACGCACGATCTTACTCAGCGTCGCAGAGGTCAGGAAAGCCGGTCGAGTGTCCACCAGATACGCCAGGAAGAGCACCACGCGCAGAGATTGATTGCACATTTCGTCGATGGTCCGTGACGCCACTTGGTCAAAAGCAAAACACATTTCATGGCCAGCGAAGAACGCTCGGGTGGTCGAATAGTAATCAGTAGCAGAGGCGTCTGTCATCACGAAATCGTTCTTATCATCGGCCATTTCCTCGTCAGAATCGCGTTCTCGCTTGGGGGACGACGGCTTATAGGCTCCTGCGCCACGCCACAGTTCGAACGGGAACAGATGCTCCACCAGGTCTTTGAAAACTTGGTCTTGGAAGGCGGCATCGCCGCCTAGAAGCTTGCTGAGGCGTAGGATCGAGCGCGTGAGAACCAGCTCAGCGCTGATAGTTTGTCCAGAGACACCGGCATTTGCGACGAAGTCCGGATTCAAGCCGAGACGAACACAGTGACGCGCTAAGGCCACGAAGGACTCCACCTTCCAGTCGGACGCTACATCAGCGACTTCACGGTGGATAAACGACTGGAAACTCTGGCTCGGGAACGCGTCAAATACTGGAAGAACTTCGGCAACCAGGTCGGCCACGCACTCGCCACTTGTGGAGCCTTCCTCCGCCTGCGGAACAAACGCAGCAGTGATGGATGGAGCGGACGGGAACAGTAACGACACGCGGTTACGACGCAGCATCACTGGTGCACCTGGAAGCAGCGCGTTCGTCGTCGTAGCGAAGCCAATAGGCACATTCTCGCAACGCCAGTGCTTGGTGCACAGAGTGATAAGCTCCTTCCAGACTCTAATGCGCAGCACACTTGGAGCAGTTCCACTGCGGATAGCAGCCGCACCAGCCGCATCGACACATCGGCTGGACACTAGACGAACCAGTACGTCTTTGTACTTAGGTAGACGATGGGCAAACGGCGACTGAGAGCTCAAGCCACCGAGAACGCCGCTCTGTGCCTCCACGATCGCATTGGACAGGTTCTGTCTCGAGAAGCGACCAGGTAGAAGGATTCTTTCTGCGAAGAAGTCGTCAATAAGCGTCATAACGCCTTCTTCCTTGAGATCAAACAACCATTCGCTATCCTCCACTTCGTACTGCTGCATCTGCACGTCCAGACTGCTGACTAGCTGGCCGAGAATACGTTTAGGACCTGTGAGTGCCATCGGGTTCGGGTGGATGTACACTTCATCGCCATCCAGCGATCGCCACGAAGAGAAGAGGAAGTTCTTGTCCACGGCAAAGTCCACCATCTTCAGTCCACGCTTGGCTTTCAGCTCTGGGGACTGCACAGTGAACACTCTGGCTGTATCCAATGCAAGCTCTTCGCCTCCTCCAGCACTTGAAGCAGCAGAAGACTGCACGTCTCCTCTCAGCAGATAAATCTCCGATGAGTGAGCTGCCGTTGTATCCAGATGCACCAACAACCTGCAATTATCCGACTCTGTAGCCGACAGCGCAACCACCTTGGCATGCGTAGCATACACACCAATACTGCTGGATCCGTCATCGCCATCCAGATCTTCATCGTTCCATCCTGCGTCTTCGTTATCGTCCTCATTCGTCTGAGGCATCACCAGAGACCGCAATTGCTGGCGTCCTAGACACGACTGAGAGCCGATACTCCACGCTCTAAGCACACAGTCAGCAGACACCGTCACGACACACACGTCCTTGTCATCCTCATCTCCTTCCGCTTCAATCTCGAAGCACGTCATGGCCACCACCGCCGCTCCGATCTTTTTCCTCTCTGCATCTTCCCCATTTCCCTTCAATTTGGCTGTCGTTGTTCTGATAAGTCCATGCCAGATCCAGCTGACTACCGACTCGTCCGAGAACACAAATTCCTGCATCTTTTTAGCGTCACTGGGTAGTCCAAAGTTCACGCCAAGTACTCGGCCACTGTCTGTTCCTAGTACTAAATTGTACTCGTTCACCCACAGGGCTACCGTCAAGATCTCGTTACTAGTCAGCGTCTGCATCACGTCACAGCGACTGCGTGTGGATGGTTTTGGCTCGGGAAAAGCCTTGGCATTGGCCTGAGAGAAGATACTGAGACTGTTATCTCTCGGTACGGCATAAGTAAACCGGTGGATGGTTCCAGCGTGCGTCACTACGTTGATAGTGACCGCATCGTCCTCCCAACTCTCGACTGCGAACACTCCTGTGCTCACCACGGGGGCAGGGAACTCCAGGCGGACGCCATTTTGCTTTAACGTCGAGTTTAAACTCCATTCCCGCAGTAAAACCACGTTTTTCAGCACGCGCCAACACACAAAGCGGTCACGTAAAGTCTCGTTCTGGAAGTAGAAGCTGCCTGAGCCGCTGCATTCCAATGCACGCACTAGAAGGTATAGAAATGAGCGTTAGAAATGACACAAAAACAACGTTAAAAAAGACGCCTACCGCGCGCGAAACTCTTGGGCGGCTGTGAGCGCACAGACGGACTGGAGATCACGAAGCTCGGCAGCGAAGAGAGCTCGGGCGAGACGCCCTCGTCGTCCTCGAAGCACGCGAACTGCGCCTCCTGCAGCAGCGGACGCATGGCGATACGTTTAGTGGTGTATGGTGGAGGTAATGTCCCGAATAAGTACGATATTTTACGGGATAAGATCTGATTCTACTTTTGGTTCGACCAAATTGGGATAAAATTTGGTCCCGTCTCTTCGAGATCCTCGCGCATCGCTTTACTATCGGAGCTGCTGGACTCGACTAGTCGATTACCATGATGGACGCATTGCGAGCGCAGAAGCAGAAGCTGCTGGACCCGGAGAGTGGCCAGCCAGCGGAAGGTTCGCCTGGGCCGAATTCCAGCTTCTGGTTGTGCCCGAGCCTGTCGTACCAGGAGCGTGTGATCGGCTGCGTCACGTGCTTCCTGCTGGGCTTTTTGCTGTCGCTGGGCTCAACTTTCCGCCTGGCTAAGCTGGTGCACGGTAATCCCGCTCCGTTCGCCATCGCGTACACTATCGGCAACATTTTGTCTATCGGCTGCACGACCTTCTTCGTGGGGCCATGGAAACAGGTGCAGACCATGTTCCACTCCAAGCGCCGCTATTCGGCCGTGGTCTACGTCGTCTTCATCTTCGTGACGCTGTTGCTGTGCTTCTCGCATCACATCCACCATCGAGTGTTTTTCGTGCTGATCTCGGTACTCATCCAGTTCATGGCACTCGTGTGGTACACGCTTTCGTACGTTCCCTACGGCCGTAGCATCGCCAGGAGCTGCTGCAAACGCGCCCTGGGCTTGGCTTCTGACGACGACGTGTAAGGCGAACTGGCAGTGTTAAACCGTCTTCTAGTGGGTAGTTTAAGTCAATGAGAAGAGGGCGGCGACAAGGAACAAGCTTTGTATCAACGGTCTCTTTATGTTTTTCTCTGTTGAATTGCGGCTGGATTAGTCCGTTTTGGCTCTTGCGCTGGGTTCCTGCTTCGGCTTGTCGCCTTCTGCAACCTGTGTGTGTTTGAGGTTGTTGGCCTCGATGATGAACCAGTTGATGGAGACGGTGAGTCCCACCACGAGGAACAGCAGCACGAATACGTGGAACGAGTCCTCCAGCTCTGTGTAGATGACCGCCAGCATCACAAAGAACAGCAGCGCTAGCACCACGTTCAGCACGATCACGAACTCGTGGCTTCCTGGCCGCAGCACATTCTGCAGCGCGCTCCCCATTGGTGTCGCCGTAAGAGATCTGTATCCACGTTAGAAATCCGT
The DNA here is from genome assembly GCF_000247585.1 of Phytophthora nicotianae INRA-310. NCBI lineage: Eukaryota > Oomycota > Peronosporomycetes > Peronosporales > Peronosporaceae > Phytophthora > Phytophthora nicotianae. The sequence goes on from NW_008649041.1 coordinate 82,079, forward strand.
CCAATATAGAAACGTTAAAAATGATAAGCAAAAAGTTACAGTTATGATTCATTCCGTAACTTTTGTGAAGCTCACTTCAAAAATTCCCGCCATGGACATTTCAAAGCTGCTGAACGCGGTGGAGCCTATCGCCGCCACTATCGAGAGCAATCCCCCAACGACATGGGAGGAACTTGGACAGACACTTGAGAATCCTTCTTCTCCGTCTGAAGCTAACATCCTGGCCATCAACCGCTTTTTGTGGCGGTCGTACAAGCCTCTGACCAATTCAGAACCCGCAGAAGATACTCATGAAGATAAATCCGAACACCGTGAACCCGAAAGGCCCAAGTGGAACTGCAACCAGATCCGAGTCAAAATCCGCAAGCTCCTGTCCACCAAGGAGATGACACAAACGGCGTTTTTGGACCTCCTCGATATTGAACCGAAAGAATTCCGGGAGTTCATGGGCTTGACCGGTCCAATCGCAGGGGAGGACAACTCAACGTATCTGGGTGGAACTATTTTCTTCGATCACTACGAGAAGAGAGAGAAGGAGAAACTGAAATATATGAAGCCCAAAGACAGAAAACGCAAAGCAGTGGAGCAAAAAGAAGTAAAAACAAAAAGGTCGAAAGATGGAGCTGAGTTGCTAAAGAGGATTGAGGAGGTGGAGCTGCCAGATATGGACGACGATGGCACTGTGCCAGTGTTTGACGACTGCGACGAAATCCGAAAGAAGATCAACTACTTCTTGGGCGAAGGAATGGTAACGAAGGCGGCTTTCCTCCGAGCACTGGGCGATGTGAACAGCAACAGTCTGCGAAGCTTTATGAATTTGAGGTGTGGTGCCAATTCTGGCGCGTCCAACGTGGTTTACCGCACAGCCTACGTCTTCTTCGAAAAGAAACGTGTCTTGGAAGGCAAGGAGAAATCAGTCAAACGTTTGGCGAACGAGGATCTTCAGGGTCCTGACGGCTTCCCTTTGGACAATAGTCCGAATTGGCATTTTATCGACAAGGTGTTGAACGGCTACTAACCGATAAGGAGCCTCGTAGGAGTAACAGAGGATCGTAAAGACCACGCGATGAACAAGTATTAAGAATTCGACTCAATTAAGGTTCTTATTATCGTATACCAGCAACGCTGAGTGATCAAGACGTGAGCTTACAGAAATGTGCGCTTGTACATCTCTGGGATTAGTTTATATGCCGTAGTGTTGCTACAAGGTGTAACATTCGGAGCTGATCGCCTCTCTTGGCCAACTCTGGGTCAGTTGACTTGCACACGTTGAAGTTTATGCCTGGACCACCAGCGATATACCACTGATGTTGCTCGACAACGTAAATGAAAAGCATAAGCCGTGCTGTCTGTGACGTCAGCAATGCTTTGTGTAAAGTCCTACGTGTTGATGCCTGCAAATACTCGCGCTACCAAAAACAGTTAGCTCGTCAAGTTCATCAGCTCAAGAGCTGTTCATTTTCAAATTTGCCGCCTCCATAGCAAGTCCTTTCGCCTCATACAACGTCCAAAACTTTCGAAATGGCCCACGAACGTCAATTCCCTAAGGACTTCATGTGGGGCGCCGCCACAGCCGCGTACCAGATCGAGGGTGGAGCTCAAGACGGTGGACGCGGTGCAAGTATCTGGGATGCGTTCTCTCACACGCCTGGCAAGACTTACAAAGGCCAAACGGGTGACGTTGCGATCGACCATTTCCACCGCTACAAGGAGGATGTCGCTCTCATGAAGCAAATCGGTCTCAAGGGATACCGGTTTTCGATTTCCTGGCCTCGAATCATCCCCGCCGGAGTGGGCGAAGTGAACGAGGAGGGCGTGAGTTTCTACAACCGGTTGATTGATGAGCTATTGGCGAATGGCATCACTCCATTCGTGACGCTTTACCACTGGGATCTGCCACTGGCACTACAGACGGAGTTCGACGGGTGGCTGGGCCATGGCACACACGTGCAGGACGCTTTTGTCGCCTATGCCCGCGTGTGTTTCGAACGCTTCGGTGACCGCGTGAAGAACTGGATCACGCTCAACGAACCGTGGGTGCACTGTGTCATGGGGCTTGCACTGGGGGTGCACGCCCCTGGACGCAAGCACAATGCCCACATTGAGCCGTACAGATGCGGACATAACTTGCTCATTGCACACTCGCGCGCTGTTGACACGTACCGTAAGGACTTCCAGAAGCAACAAGGAGGGCAGATCGGCGTAACGTTGAGCGCGGATTGGCGTCTGCCTGCCCCCACCGATGATCCTGTAGAGATGAAGGCGAACATTGAGGCTGCAGAGCGCTCAATTGCGTTCCATCTCGGTTGGTTCGCGGACCCAATCTACAAGGGCGACTACCCGCAGATCATGAAGGACAGACTGGGAGATCGCCTACCCAAGTTCACGGAGGAGCAGAAAAAGCTGTTGAAGGGGAGCTCGGACTTCTTCGGACTGAACAACTACACCTCAGCGTTTGCCAAGCCATCGGACTTGTACAAGGCCGGCGAGTTGCCTCCAAGCAACAATTCTGGGTCATTCTTCCAGGACGAAGGTGTGACTTCGTATGAAGACCCATCGTGGGCGCCTACTGCAGCAATGTGGAACTTCGTGACCCCGTGGGGGCTCAAGAAGCTCTGTGTGCACATCAGCAAGACGTATCAGCCCAAGAACGGTGTCATCATCACCGAAAATGGATCTTCGTGGCCGGATCAATCTAAGGACGAAGGTATTAAGGACGTGAAGCGAGTTGATTTCTTCGAGCAGTACCTTACCGGAATCCACGAAGCTATTGCAGAGGGCGCTGACGTCCGCGGATACTTCACCTGGTCACTCTTCGACAACTACGAGTGGGCTGGAGGGTTCAACATCCGCTTCGGGCTCATCTGGGTGGACTACGAGACTCGAGAACGTACGCTGAAGGACTCAGCGTCATGGTATCATGACACGATTGCCAAAAACGGCTTCCAGTCCAAGTACTCTAACATCGATGTCGCGATTCCGTAACTGTGCTGTATCCAAGTTGAGCCATTCGCTATTTTAGGGTGTCCCATTTTGGCCCATCAACTTGAAAATAGCTCTTTTCACTCCACTGCTATTTGCATTTATGTCATCACCTTGAAAAACTTCTGAACGAGAGCACCAACGTTGTTATATTGCATTTTGCAGACATGACAACGCCATCTCGCGACGGTGGCTTCAGTGATCTAAGCTTCATCTCAGTAGGTGATCCATACGGTCAGAAGAAATCCAAGGAACGAGGTCTGGGAGGTGACTTGAAGCCGTTCCTGACCTGTCCACCCAAGAAGGGCCAGCTCGCTGCTACCTTTGGTCCCGGTTTTCCGAAGTTTGATCCACTCGGTGGCGAATATGCAGAGCAGTACAAACTCGAAGCTCGACGTCGACTTGAAAACACGAAAACGTTTGTCAAGCCTAACGGGTTCTCGTACTCGAACCCGTCGCAGAACCACACTGGATCTGGTGATTACTACGGAGCATTCGGCAAATATGAGCGTGACGAAGACGACATCAAGAAAGCGATGGAGGAAAACGCAGCACCGAAGCCCAATCCAAAAGAAAAACAGTTCGAGAAGAAGAATGTGCTAACAAATCCGGGACGTCGAGGCACCTTCGGATATGCAGGCACTTTGATCGGCGGGAATCTTTCAGCCATGGACGCTGACTATGGATCTGAGCGACGAGCAGCTAAACTCATCGAAGACAAACACAAAGCAGCAATTGGTGACCGCAAGCCGTTCAAGTCGACCACCGAAGGCGTAGATTTCTTCGACAGTCATGAACACGTTGCAGCGTCACGTGTCATGGGCTGGGATGATCAGTGTCTGGCCAAACCGCCAGGTGCACAAGAGCTGATGAACCCCAAGGAACGGGCGGCAGCTCGCGCTCCAACGTACAAGGCCTGGAAGCCTAATAACCCGATCAAAGCAGGAGAAGAAGGCACGTTTGAGAAGTTCCCAGAGAGACTACCAGAGCCGTATGACGAAGCCATCGTGAACCGTGCCATGCTACCCAATCGCCGTAACCCCGTCAAGATAGCGACCAAGGACCTGCCCAATGCACTGCGCGAGCGTAGGGCCTTCAAACCCAGCAGTGGACCAAAGACCAAGCTCACTCGGGGCACGTGTCTGCTAGGCATCTCAAAGCACCACGTTTAACTCTTTCAAATCGTCTTTTACCCCTAAGTAAGGTCATATCTATTTGTTACCTTTCTTACGACTCAAGCTTCCGGCTTGGCAGCCAGCGCGACAGAGCACAGTCGTGCCACTAGTCCATGGATCTGTAGTAGAGTGGACACTCCGTCAGCAATGCACATGTGCGTGGCTCCAATGAGCTTGATGAACTCCAGCTTGAGCTTCTCGTCCTCCATCGGCAGCGCCTTGCACACTCTGAAGATCGTTCCGATGATATCCAGCGACGAGTATCCACTCTTCCAGAGCTCGACCGCTTGTTTCTCCGCTCCATCTAGTTCTCCCTTGGCACAGTGATTCAGGATCTCCCTCACCACAGCGGGATGGGGCTGATCACAGACCTTGAACACGTTCTCGTCGCTAACAAAGCCGAAGCCACTCGCTGTGGCCTGAAGGTTGTTGAGCGCATTGCGCATGTCTCCCTCCGCTGTGAAGATGAGTGCAGCCAGTCCTTCCTCCTTGTATCCGACGTTCTCCTGTTGGCAGACAGTCAGTAGACGACGTAGCAGCATCTCGTCCGGCAGTCTAGTGAAACGCAGGATGGCGCAGCGACTCTGAATGGGCTCAATGATCTTGGTGGAGTTGTTGCAGGCCAATGCGAATCGCGTCGTTGCCGAGAAGATCTCCATAGTACGTCGTAGAGCCTGCTGGGCTGCAGCTGTCATTGAGTCGGCCTCGTCCAATATGACGATCTTGTGGCGTCCAGGGGGAAGTGTCACCTTCTGCTGCGCGAACATCTTGATCTTACTGCGTACCGTGTCGATACCGCGATCATCGGACGCATTGAGCTCCAGCACCGCCTGCTTCGTGCTGGCACCGAGCA
>NW_008649041.1:87188-87895 GCF_000247585.1 Phytophthora nicotianae INRA-310
AGGCTCTCAAAAGCGGATTCAGGAACCACCGCGGCTAAAGCAACCACCGCCTCAGCCTTGACTTCCACTTTTTCCGTAGAGGCGTTACAAACCTCCACTACTACCTGACCGTTGTTCACCGTGCACAGCGTTCTAGCCACTCGCAAAGTTTCGTCCAACCCTGGAACGCCCTCAGCTAGCACGACTGATCCATCCTCCACTTCACCCCTGACTCTAGAACGCTTGGCACCCGAGGCCCAAACGCAACTTGGAGGCAACGCCGACTGCATAAATCTCTTCGACGCGAGCTTCTCCAATAGCGAGCATCTCACCCGTGTCCTTTAGTAGCATCGTTCTCGTTTCCAGGTCAATCACCGCTCGGAACGCCTCCAGTGAGTCAGTTCCCAGGATGGCGTCCACATGCAAGTTGTCCGTGACTATGAACGGCAGCGTTTTCTCGACCGTTCCCAGCGTTACAGGCAAATCTAACACGCCCAATGCTTTGATCTTGTGACCTGACGCACTGTTCAGACTACCAGAGTAGGGCCCCAAAGAAACTGTCGAGCGACCCACCCTTGCCAGCACGTCTTTGCTCACCAAACTTGCAACCGCACCCGTGTCGACCAGCATCTCGACTGGGCAGCAGTCCACTTGTCCTCCGTAGAGCGCCTCAATACCACCAATGCTACCAATAACGCGTTTCCCGTCCGGGACCACGCGTTCTCCGT
>NW_008649041.1:87995-91841 GCF_000247585.1 Phytophthora nicotianae INRA-310
TTTTACCCCTAAGTAAGGTCATATCTATTTGTTACCTTTCTTACGACTCAAGCTTCCGGCTTGGCAGCCAGCGCGACAGAGCACAGTCGTGCCACTAGTCCATGGATCTGTAGTAGAGTGGACACTCCGTCAGCAATGCACATGTGCGTGGCTCCAATGAGCTTGATGAACTCCAGCTTGAGCTTCTCGTCCTCCATCGGCAGCGCCTTGCACACTCTGAAGATCGTTCCGATGATATCCAGCGACGAGTATCCACTCTTCCAGAGCTCGACCGCTTGTTTCTCCGCTCCATCTAGTTCTCCCTTGGCACAGTGATTCAGGATCTCCCTCACCACAGCGGGATGGGGCTGATCACAGACCTTGAACACGTTCTCGTCGCTAACAAAGCCGAAGCCACTCGCTGTGGCCTGAAGGTTGTTGAGCGCATTGCGCATGTCTCCCTCCGCTGTGAAGATGAGTGCAGCCAGTCCTTCCTCCTTGTATCCGACGTTCTCCTGTTGGCAGACAGTCAGTAGACGACGTAGCAGCATCTCGTCCGGCAGTCTAGTGAAACGCAGGATGGCGCAGCGACTCTGAATGGGCTCAATGATCTTGGTGGAGTTGTTGCAGGCCAATGCGAATCGCGTCGTTGCCGAGAAGATCTCCATAGTACGTCGTAGAGCCTGCTGGGCTGCAGCTGTCATTGAGTCGGCCTCGTCCAATATGACGATCTTGTGGCGTCCAGGGGGAAGTGTCACCTTCTGCTGCGCGAACATCTTGATCTTACTGCGTACCGTGTCGATACCGCGATCATCGGACGCATTGAGCTCCAGCACCGCCTGCTTCGTGCTGGCACCGAGCAACTCGCGCGCCAGACACAAAATGCTCGTTGTTTTACCAGTTCCTGGAGGGCCGGAGAGGATGAGATTCGTCATGTTACCCGCCTGTGCCATTGCCTGCAAACTCGCGATCGTGTCGCGGTTGCCTACCACATCTGCCAGCACGCGCGGGCGGTACTTCTCCACCCACGGCGCCTCGAAGTCGTCCGCCATCCTTTTTTTCTTTTTGGCGCGGAAATTGTGTGAAAAGGACTTTTGGATTCACAAATGGGACCGTTCGTTCTCGTTAAGGTATCGCAAAATCGAACAGTTCATTTTAAACAGTACCTAAATCGAATAGTTCGTTTTAACCGTACAAAGCGTATAATTGAATGTCCGATTATACAGTCTCTTGATAATGATGTGGTGTACATAATTCTCTGAAATCTATTTCAGAGTTTAGAGGTAAGGAAGGATGCCACTCGAGGTGCTAATTCGTCAAGTATTAAAGTCCCGTCTAAAGCGATACGCATTATTAGCATTATATAAATACATCAAGTAATTTAACTCTATGATATTTATTACAGAAACGAAACTGATAAATTGGCTGAATGTTGCCTGTGTCGTCCGGACCGAGTACCAATCATGTTACCCGAGGTTGCAAGAAGGTGACAGAGTTTCATTATTAGATATGTAACGGACTCTTCCAAAGAAAAGTCCTCTCCCGAGTAAAGCCCTCTTTTTCTAAATGCGGATAGTTTATATTTGGTCAATACAATTTTCAAGATAAACATTAGAAATGCGTAAATTTGTGGAAATTCTGTGTATTTGGATTCACACAATTTAATAAAGCCCGGGTAGTAATAGGCCGCATCCAATAATATGCCAACTCTACTGTATGCTACATTCGACATGAGTGACGATGCATCAGTCTACGCAACAAGCATCAAAAGATGCTAGAAGCAACTAGCAGATGCTGCGGCTGCGAATCAGGCGCAGGAGATGCGTCGTCATGTAACATCCTTAGGGTTGCTAACTCTCAGACCTTCCTTGGGCAAAGCACGACTTGTTTTTCTTTCTGTATTTATCCGTTTTGTTAAGATTGATACAGTATGCCCTGTTTTTATCACTTCGACAGAAATATATTACTACCATTCTAAGGAATCTTTGTTTCTCCGTCCCGCGTTACAATTATCTCCAGGATTACAATGGTGCCTCCGACTGCGGTAACGGCTTCGGTGAGCCCGTCGTGGCAAGGTTCGCCCGATCGCTCAGTCGGGTGTGGCGGCTAGGACGATTGCAGTCAGTAGAGTCAGTCATGACCGTGGCCTACTCGATGGCCTCACTGTAGTGACTGTAAGGATAAGCCCGATATTCTGAGGTGGGTGTTTTAGATCGGACATTCGTGCTGTACGTCAGCCGTGCCTAAGAGCGAGAAAACGTTATAAACACATGAACGGATCTGACCAACACAACAATGGCGGGAAGATTATAACACAAAAACACAGAAGCGAACCGGCCGGAGTGGCCCTTCTAGTCGCACAACGCCTGTAACGCAGGACTCACCACCACCCGTCTGCACCCCAAAAGTACCTCAAGAGTAGTTGAACGAAAGTAGCGATGAAGTAGCGTGTTCGGGAGTAACACTAATGTAGCGCCCCGGAAAGTAACTATATTTTACTGTTGCTTTCGCACGCGTCGCACATTTTAAACGTTCGATTTCAGCTACGGGAACGAGCCCAAAATCGCAGAGCTGGCGGGGCGTCCGGTAATCGCTGTAGTGTGATGCCAGTTCTCAGCACCTCCAAGCTGCCTCGCCAAACCATTCGTGCAAGCGAAGTGATCGAGTATATCTCTCCCCAATTTGTGTGGGGCGACCCGCGAAGTCATATGGCCGCCGGTGTCCTGGCCGTAGATGACGCTGCTGGTAATCCTCTCCCTCTTACCCTGGACAGTGTATATGCTAAAACAAAAGCTACAACGAAGAATAATAACAAGGTATTGGACAAACGTTCCGGGGTAAGAGAAGCGGGGGGGGGGGAATATTCCATCTAAGTCGGTAAGAATTGATCAATGTACCATAGCGCCTTCCGCGGTGTGGACGATTTCAGCGGCGAACAGGGCTTCTTGTCTACATTCACACGGACAAAGACCTCTTTAGTCGCGTGTTTCAGGGAGAGGTCGCGATTCCTCCCACACACACACCTCTCCCTCAGAGTACGTCCCTGCTGAAATCATACAGACAACATCTTCTCACGCTGATATGTATAGAACGTCCACAAGGGGCAGTGACCTCAGATCCACAAATACCAAGTACACAAGCACGACCTAAGCGCGCGCATCGTGGAACTCGTACAGCTTCCCGATCGCGAGGAGCGGTAGCGTACTTTATCTTGACATGGAAGCTTTAGACTCGTACCAATATCCTGACATGGAATACTGTGTGATAGATGTAACGCTGCCGTCGCATTCCGACAGCAACGGCAAATATAATTCTAAAGAAGATGATGTTGACGCTGACGAGGATCAAGCTGACACGGATAGTTCAGATGCTACAACCACCAACTCGTCCCGAGTATAGTACCCCCGCAATGCCAGCGAGGGGTTCTTCTCTTCGACTGGACCCCAACCTGTCTACCTCAACGGATGACCCATACCTGGGATCCGATTATGAAATGGTGTCAGAAGTGGGAGATGTGCTAGACGAGAATTCTTCTTCGTCGGATGAAGATCATGACCAGGAGGACGAGGCGTCACCAAGCAAGTTAGCAGCGGTTGCAACGGCTTTGGAACTCGAGGGATGTGTTGGAGGTAAGACAGTTATCTTGACATGGACGGACTACAGTCCAGACTAATCCTGCGTCTGTCCGTGTAAATGAATTACATGCTGACAGGATCAGTATATCGTTTCACATATATACTGGGATTATACGATTTTGTTTAGAATCGTCACCCTTGTATGATAAAGATCAGTTGCGTGAAATGTCAACACACGGCTGAAATGTGTTTACCGAAAACACGCTTGTCAAGGTGGATACAAGTGGAGATG
>NW_008649041.1:91941-93338 GCF_000247585.1 Phytophthora nicotianae INRA-310
GGCGTTGTAATCTTGCACCAACACCGTCCTAGGTAGCCAAAACGTTTCGTAGGTAGCCGTCAAAGCCAAATACTGCACCTGGCGCGCTTCAACCCGTTTAGCCACGATATCCACAATTGGAGAACCCACTCCCGAGAACGCAGTCTCATCACCGCCAATGGTGAGGCGTTCCACAAAGCTCGTTTCCGGCAGGTCATCTTCCTCCAATGGTCCCTCGCTGTCAGAAGAAGCCGAGTCGTCAATCCCGCTCGGAACCTCGCTAGCGTATGGTCGACTCCACCGCCCCTTGAACTTTTCAGCCTGTTCACGTTAACAGTCACCACCTTATCGGGATGGCTCGAGATGGTGACGCGGTAGGCGTTCTCCCCGATTTTGCCAACAACCCGATACGGGCCGTGTCAAGAGAACGCTAACTTTTTTGTCTTTCGCTCTCCTCGCTTTGCCCTGAAAAACGGATACACCCAAGCTTGATCACCTTCAGTGAATTCCACGCGTTCCTGGTTGCTCATGCGTCTTTCATGTCGATCCTTGGGCCTTGATGAGTTGGCGTTCCACCATCCTTCGCGAATCCCGACCGATACAATTGTCGTCTGTACGTCGCTACCTCACTTGACTTCCAGTCCTGACCCGTGTTCAGGAACGCCAAGTCCAACGGTAGTACAGGATCACGCCCATAAAGGCTGAAGAACGACGAATCTCCCAACGCCTCATGGTAAGACGTTCGATAAGCAAACCAAACGCGCGGCAAATACACATCCCAGTCCTTTTGAGACTCGTGTACATACATCCTTAGCATGTTCAAAAGCGTTCCGTTGAACCGTTCCACCAGGCCCTGCGTCTGAGGATGATAAGCCATACTGAACAGTTTCTTTATCCCCAGCGTCTCATAGAGAGACCGCGCTAGCCCAGAAGTGAAATTGGAGCCACGATCGCTCAATAACCGTTTCGGAACGCCATAACGCGAGATCACTCTGTCGATCATGACTTCCACGAACGTAATCGTGTCCAACGCTTTCACAGCGAACGCTTCGACCCACCTAGTAAAGTAGTCAGCGAACACCAAGATGTCCTTGTCGCCACGTTCCGTAGTAGGGAGAAGTCCAATAGCGTCGACCACCAGCAGCGAGAGCGGCCCTGACAGATCCATTACCGGCATCCGTTGCATGAGTCCCGATCTGCAAGGTCTAGCGCCTTTTCCTCCACTACATATCGGACACGTCCGAACATACTCATCCACGTCTTTCTTCCACCCTGGCCAATAGACATGTTTTCTCACGCGATCGACCGTCTTCGTCTTCCCCATGTGAGCCGCGAAAAAGTCGGCGTGACAGTAGTGCAACACCGTTCTGATGAACTGCACCGGAATCACAGGAACGACGATCGTATTGGCCGGTCCA
>NW_008649041.1:93438-94519 GCF_000247585.1 Phytophthora nicotianae INRA-310
AAGGTATTGGACAAACGTTCCGGGGTAAGAGAAGCGGGGGGGGGGGAGGGGAATATTCCATCTAAGTCGGTAAGACTTGATCAATGTACCATAGCGCCTTCCTCACATGCAATACATTGGACTCATTCCACTTCTGGGCATATAGTATTATTTTCATTTATTATTATTAACGTATTCAATGTAGGAAATAAGGAAAGCCTTGCGTACACGCCCTTGTCCAATACTTGACTGTTATAATGAGCTTCCAGTCGATGGATCTATCCAGCTTGGCACCTTCAGTGTCTACGTGAGAGAAATCCTTGGCCTACACGACTCCAAGTGCTCGACCAACTGGAAATGGGCGGCCAAGCTGCCCAACAAGGCTACGCATGAGTGTTACAGGTATGCTGTATTAGTAATGGTCACGTCCACGACAAGGTTGGTGGAGCCATCGACGATGATAAGCAATCGCTGTCTATATTTGCCAATGTCAAGGGAAGAAACGTCAAAGATGCCCAGTATTCTGATTATCTTCATGTACGCACCGACACAGGAGGTCAAGTTGAAGGCAATACCCAAATTATACACCCTCGATTGTTTTAATTTTTCCTTCATTGTTCTAATACCGGATTCCATGCATTTCCTGCAACCGATGTAAGAACGCCGTCTATATTTTTTTGCGCTTGGAATTGATGATTGCTAGGCTCAAGTAAGATGCACATTTGTTTGAACAAAATCGACGAAATAGTTATTGCCGTGGGGTCTGCTGACTGACTTAAATAGCGCAATAGCATTCAGCATTTACGTGCGACACACAGGGATTGGTTGACCGTTTCAGCTCGAAGTCTGCTCACAAAGTACAAAAGCAAATTTTAATCCTCCGAAGTCGCGAGGCTTCCCCCGACAAGTTACCCTGACACGGAAGGTATAGCCATGACTTGAATAATGTATGAACACTTTTGGAAGGGCTGATGGGATGTTGCAACAGCGTAAAATATTATGATCTGATTGGTGATGTGGTGGAGTGGGATTCGCAAAATCGCGTTGCGATCCACTCGGACACACAGTGCCCTGGACTGCCGACTGACGGAGGGGGTACTCC
>NW_008649041.1:94619-96544 GCF_000247585.1 Phytophthora nicotianae INRA-310
AAGTACACAAGCACGACCTAAGCGCGCGCATCGTGGAACTCGTACAGCTTCCCGATCGCGAGGAGCGGTAGCGTACTTTATCTTGACATGGAAGCTATAGACTCGTACCAATATCCTGACATGGAATACTGTGTGATAGATGTAACGCTGCCGTCGCATTCCGACAGCAACGGCAAATATAATTCTAAAGAAGATGATGTTGACGCTGACGAGGATCAAGCTGACACGGATAGTTCAGATGCTACAACCACCAACTCGTCCCGAGTATAGTACCCCCGCAATGCCAGCGAGGGGTTCTTCTCTTCAACTGGACCCCAACCTGTCTACCTCAACGGATGACCCATACCTGGGATCCGATTATGAAATGGTGTCAGAAGTGGGAGATGTGCTAGACGAGAATTCTTCTTCGTCGGATGAAGATCATGACCAGGAGGACGAGGCGTCACCAAGCAAGTTAGCAGCGGTTGCAACGGCTTTGGAACTCGAGGGATGTGTTGGAGGTAAGACAGTTATCTTGACATGGACGGACTACAGTCCAGACTAATCCTGCGTCTGTCCGTGTAAATGAATTACATGCTGACAGGATCAGTATATCGTTTCACATATATACTGGGATTATACGATTTTGTTTAGAATCGTCACCCTTGTATGATAAAGATCAGTTGCGTGAAATGTCAACACACGGCTGAAATGTGTTTACCGAAAACACGCTTGTCAAGGTGGATACAAGTGGAGATGTAGATGCGCTTTATTCGGGTTATCGAGGTCCAAGTGAAGGGATACTGGCGGGCGGGCTGAATGTAATGGAATTGATTCTATTATTTCTCCCGAAGACGTTACGACAGCAAATTGCTTCCGAGACTCGCCTCTACTGGGAGCAGACTCTCGAGGATCGCGTGGAGAAGGCATTCCTAGCGCAAACCAGCGCCGAGAGCGAGAACATAAGGCCGCCTTGCACTCGTGACCATATCCGGTCCAAGCTACACAACTTCCGGAGAGTGCAACCACACGAGTTATTGCATTGGATCGAGCTACTGGTTGCTAGAATGATGGCGCCAAAAACGCGGTTGGCCGACCACTGGTTTGGCGCTAAGTGCGTCGTGATACCTCAAGGCAGCTTTGGACAAGTTATGTCTCGCGATAGATTCAAAGATATCACTAGATTTCTTCACTTCTCGGAAAATGAAGATCCAAAGCGAGACCGGGCTTGAAAACTTCGCCCTGCTCTAGAGACGATTGAGCGCACGTTCGAGGCGGGCTATGTGTTGGGATCGCACATACCGATCGACGAAGGAAGGCTGCCTTGCAAGAACCGCCATAACCCGACAAGAACCTATATAACAGACAAACCCCACAAATGGGGGTCGAAGTGCGTAATGACGTGCTGCGCGTTCACGGGATACTGTATACAGTACGTAAATCTATACCGACAGGAATGCTATAAAGTACTGAGAGTATCCTGACATGAGTAGTACCGAGCTAGATGTGGGAAAGAAGCATCAAATTCAAGACGGGCGAGTCAACGACACGAAGAGCGGACCAGCTGCGGGAGTGAGAAAGCTATCGTGTCTCTTTGAGAGAAAATCTTACGACGGTCGCTGCGTTGTATTTGCGGATCGGTTTTACACGTCAGTACCTCTCGTACAGCGATTGCAAACAATGGGATTCCATTACTGCGGGACGATTCAAAAGAACCGCTTGGGTTGGTGCAAAGATGTCACTTACAGCTTCAAAAAGCCCTAAGAAAGTAGCACGAGGAACGTTCAAGCTGCCATCACCAGTGTTGAGGCACCGTGAAAAGAATGGAGCAATCTCGACTGTCGTGTGTCCGAAACTTGTTCGTGAGTACCAAAAGTACATGGGGGGGGGGGTAGACAAGCACGACCCGCTTCGTCTTCAATCATACTCTCTTCAGCTTAGTACTC
>NW_008649041.1:98909-100512 GCF_000247585.1 Phytophthora nicotianae INRA-310
CTCTATTTCTGGGACTAGTTGATATAGCTATCGTTAATGCCTTCATTATTCACGGCTGTGTTGGCGAACGAAGAAAGAAGAAGAAGCTGTCGCACTATGACTTTCTTGCTTTGTTGCACGAAGCTCTTATTACGGCCAGCAAGGCTTACTTAGTTCGTCGACGGCGCGACAGTCTGCAGAAATGTTGGTGACACCTATAGAGCGAGGCGTCGAGCTGGTGGTGTCTCAAGAGCACGCTCTGGTGCAGGTTACAGACACGAGAGTCAATAACGAGGTGGAAAGATTGCGGCAGCGACAGTGTAGAGTGGGTGCACTGCTGATCCGCCAAGAAAGCTGGAAGCGGCCTGGGACAACAACGTGGTACTGTCCGAAGTGCTCTACCACACATCGTGGACTCTACTTCATGTGAAACTAGATCCGGAACCACCAGTCAAACCCGGGGCTTACCTGCTCCCAGATTATCCACTTGGTGTGGCGCAATGGTGAGTTTGCACCCACCACTACAAAGGTTCGTGATCGAACACTGGAAATAGAGGCGCACACACGCAGTCATACATAGCTGTAAATACAGTTAGTTCATGACTGTATCATAGATCGTCTTCCTGCTATAAACTAACTGGTGCTGCTTCTTCTCCTGTACTTAGTGACACGTCTAGGTTGCAGTTGCAGTTATACTACTTCGTACCGCCTTCTCGAGGTAGCGGGTGCGCATGCCCAGCTCGCCGTTGCTCTGCGAAAGCTCAGTCATCATTATCTGATTGTGGATGAACTCGGTCTTGCAGTAGGCGATCACCTGCTCGGACGTCACGTATACTCCTTTTCTTGCAGTCGAACGTCACTGGAGCGGCACATCCGTGTCCACCTGCAGTTCCGATTTATTTCGTACTCCGAGATCCTCATCTTCGAGTCCAACGCACACGTTCCGCACGACCTCAGGCTCCATCGCCGTCGTATCTTTCCCCGAAGCGTTCACTTCGTCCTCACGCATCGCCATGACGCCCCGTTCCTGGTCCTGTTCTCCTAATCCGTCACCATCCTTACCTCGAGTAGCAAGTAACGCAGACTCTACTACCCCTCCGGTATGGTGTTGAGAACGCCCGGATTTGACGCCACCGAGCTGGACGCTCGCGACTCTCCGCTTCCTTTGAAAGCGCGGTTCGCACGCTTGGCCTCACCTACCGTGGCCAGCTTCTCTTCGTACCAATCCAGCCAGAATTCAGGTTTCGAGAGGGCTCAGGAACCCACCTCTCTTGTCCGTTCCAGCACGTCGACCGGCAAGTTCAACTTATTACTCAGTTCTTGCATACTGAGATCTTTTTGATCCTTGGCGTTCTTCTCCATACGCCTCTTTAATTCCACTTCGTCAAGGGGTAACAAGCGTTCCTCCAGCTCCTTCTCGTACTCCTCGGGTTCAGCAGCCGCTAACTTGTACTCACCGCGTTCCAACAGATACAGCTCTGCCTTGGTGAACAAGCGTCCGTGCTTCAAGTCTGACTCCTCGCCCTTGGTACTTTCCTTCACCTCCCTTGATTCCGTCACGATGTCGCCAGCATCCTGCCTGCGAATCGCCTCGCCTTCCTCCTGGAGACGAGCGTTCCCCGCT
>NW_008649041.1:100849-104365 GCF_000247585.1 Phytophthora nicotianae INRA-310
GACCTTTTGCAATGCACGTATGTTGTATGTCTCTACCGTCCAACCGTAAAGCTAGCGGATGCATATCTGAAACTTCCTTTGCCAATGTAGGGCAAGCCAAGTGAGAATAGTCTTCCAGAAAAAGCTTCACTCACGAAGACGGAACCAAACTCGAATTGTACTCTCCGTCGTAGGCGTCGTTAGTGCCGAAGAAGCTGTACAATATGTCATCCGGCGTTGTCAGGTTAAACGGTGGCATTTCGTCTAGACACGACCGGTCCAAAGACTCGAGATTACCACCATTGCGTATAAACGACACGGTCAGGCTCTCTCCGCAGGATCGACTCCAAGTATCGCCGTTATGCGTAGCGTAATCGAATGAGATAAGTTCTTTTTCCTCGCCATCAAGCGCGTCCAACAGAACTTTTGCATATTTGTCAGGGGTTTGAGGGTCGAGCTTTCCACTCAGCAGCAAGACACTGCCGTTGTTAGGAATCGCCACGGTCTTGTTCCAGTACTGATCACGCTTGTAGACAATGGCATTAGCGTCATACGTGCCGACATTGAGCTCATCACATAACGCTGACTTCTCTTTCGACAATGCGCAGTATTGGTAAGCCGACGACAAATCTTCACCTCCTCCGCTGCTCATTTTGGAGTCAGTGAAACGAGTCTTCAGCTTGGACATCGATGGCCGCGGTCGCTCCGTCATCTCAGAGTATACGATGAGGTTATTCAGTAACGGTGATTCGAATACACTGTCTTGAGATTTCGTTTCGCCATTTGAATTGACACTCGTGAAGAATTGTGTTAAAACATCCGCGTCCTCAGGCGAGCAGCGTTTGAGCCTGTAAACAACCGGCGGGATAAGAGTCCGCGTGTCTGAATCCATCAACGCAGTCCCAAGTGCAGACCGTAGAGCATGAGACGGCGGAAGGTCTGAGGTGCCGGAGATCAGCTCGCCACAAGTCGAGTTCGGGTTGTTGTCAAGCTGCTCGATTACTCCCTGAAGAACATCGGAGAGAAGGTCGGGTTGGAAACGAGTCTTGCAGTCGCTATCGCTATCGCAAAGTGCCATGAACGTTTCCCCAACATCTCCGAAATGGGTGTCCCAATTTGAGGTGTAAAAGAACTTGTTAGCAGGAGCTCCAGGGGTGTACGAGATGCCTTCAAGCACATACCCAGCCACCTCCGGGGGAGCTAGCTGCATGAGGCGTAGTGTAAACATTGTGCCGTAGCTTACGCCGTACACATAAGTTTTCGCGCCATTTGTGTGCTTCGAGATGAACGTTGCAAGATCCGTCGCCGCAGTCGTCACAGAGAAGGATCTCAGGTCACCAAACTTGGTTTGGAGATCTTGAGCACATGCTGGAACTTCGGACGGGTCAATTTCAGAGCCCACAGGCGACCCCGAGGTAGTGACTTGCGCCGCAACACAGTCAAATAGTGTACTGCGCCCAGTACCGCGGTGGTCCATCGTGTACACGTTCATGCTTCCCTCCAGCTCTGCGTGCACTGACTCCATCATTGGCTCCACTACGCAAAAGTTAGTATCAATTCAGTAAATGTAATTTGAACGACTTTAAACAGAACTTACTGCTAGTGGATGAGTAGCCAGGTCCACCCGTAAGCAGCCACACATTCAAGGCAGTGTCGGGGTTGCCTACCGTCGCCGGTATACGTTTGACGAAGATGTCAACCTCTGAGTCGCCGTTTTTGGGATCTTCACAGATTCCAGGATAGCACAAAGGTGCGCTATACACAGCACACTCAGCGGCTTCACCGGCCGAGCTACCCTCTTCTGAGAAGGTGTACACAGAGCAGGGATACCAGCCATTCAGGTCGCTTGCCGACTTTGTTTTCGACGCGGTGGAGGTCTGAAAGGCTACGATTGCCAGTGTAATGGCGTTGTATAGCTGCATGAGTTGGGAGGGATGGTCAGTTTGAAAATGCCTCAACGCCCCGAAAGGCTTTTTGAGCGTAGTGTTCACGTCACAATGTACCGTATGCATGTATTACTGTACACCTGCCCGTGTTCCTACTTGCACCGCAGTATTACGGAGCACGATGCCGTATACAACCTATACTCTGAGAAGAGCGGTAGAAGCGCACCGGTACTTAAGAAAGCTTCTACGATATGCACTGTGCTACACTATTAATACATAAAAATCTTTACCATGTTCCTTAACCTTGCAGGGCACACGTGCATATTCCACGTACATGTATTAATACATGTGCTTCTGACCTGTGGCAGAGTATTAAGGTACGGGGTAAATCGTATGCTAGTATCAACCCTTTCGTGACAGAAGGGTAATATGAGTTACGTAACGCTGAAATACTCGGGCAAGAACTCACGTACATGTGCGAGTCAATAAGCCCATGCGGCTCTGATAAGTAAGTTTTCCTTTACCATATCCATAATATTCTGTTTGTAGTCAACGGAAACGTCCACGTTGAGTTCTCACTGAACAGTGCAGTGCATGATTCGAAGCGTCTATCTTCTTTGCCCGACTGTACAAATTTGTGCTCTCAAAACGCCAGTATTAATTGTAAAATGAGTATCATTAATAATGGTCACCAAGTGTATTCACAGGTCGTAGAGCTTGGCTGCGGCGAAAAGTTTGTAGCTTACTAACACCGGGTACCGAAGCGGGTACCTAATTTTAAGATTCGTCATTCGGCTAATTAAATCATTACCAAAATCGGAGGCCATTTTCATTTACCAAAACGGGTCTCTAATCGGGTACCCGTGTGTCTATGAATGCAACTCACTCACAGACAGTTTATCTAAAAATGCAGAAACAGCTAGTCATGCCTCATGCACATGCAAAATTCTCAGAATTTGCTTCACGTCCAATGTACTTGTAATAAAGCTTGCGCTAATTTTTGAAGTTCAGCGAAAGTCCTCTCAGCACATCTTTAACTAGTACGCTGTGGACTGCGTCTTTTAGCTCACATAATTGACGATAATGTCGATAGCTTAGTACAGCGGGCCACTAAGCTTTTGGTAGAGTGGCAACTATTTTGTATCACTAATTTATGATAGCTGACTGTCGCGGTCCTTCCAAGTCCGAGGGTCGTGAGTACTTCGCAAAGAAGCCGGACAGGTAGAAAGAGTAGGAATAGGAGCTAAACACGTAAAGAAATGAACTTGTTTGTTGCTTTGTCTTCTCCAAGACTTGGAAAAATCACGACTAACCTTCTCTGTCGCTCTGCACCTGGCTCCACCGAGAGCACGCCAGCCTGGGTGCAGGCGGCATCCCTTCTGGTAGTGACGACGCCCCACCTCCCATCGAGCCCACCGTGGATCGGGCGGTGTCCTCGCCTCCCGTCCTTGTCGTCTTCTCGGCGCCTTAGCGCTCCTTGACCTCGGGTCATCTTCTTGGAAGACTGCGAAATGTGGAATGGCTACACCTGGTACCCTGTACCACCTTGAAGCGGCTCGAGCGATGCCACTCGCTCCGCCTCTTCATCCTCGTAGCGACGCATTCGCCCAGCCATCCCTGTCAGTCGGGCATCCTGGCGCGACCCGTGACA
>NW_008649041.1:105032-107038 GCF_000247585.1 Phytophthora nicotianae INRA-310
GAATCTCTCTTCGTAGTCGCGTAGAACTGCAATAGGCACGATAAACACCATAGCCAGCACGGCATACGCGTAGTCCTCAGGGCTCAAACGCAGCGCTTCTGGACTTCGAATCGCGCCCATGTACCTCTCATCACACGTGATGAGGAAGAAGCAAACGCTAGCTCCAACCTCGTACACGCGACACATGAACACCCACATCACGTCGCGAATGGGCGTCGGCAGTACCCACACAACCACCGTAGTCACCACACACGCGACCGTCCACGAATTATCTCCAAGTAGCGAGAGTTTCGAGCTCCAGAAGTAGTTAGATAACCATAAATCCATGTAATTTTCCACTTGGCTTCCCTCCACACTTGCGTTCACTAACGCCGATCTTCAAATACTCCAGGTAGTCATTATCCATCTCATTTGCCACGAGAGAGAGTCCGACGTGGTTCCCCATTCGTCAATAATTCCCAGCATCGTTCCGAGCACCCACCAACCAGGTCCGTTCCCATCAAAGTTACTCGGAATTCTCCACAGTCGCTCACTCTCCAATCTACAGTTCACAGGCGACGACACTCGGCCCGATGACCAAGAAGTTCACGCCCCAAGAGATCCAGGAGATCAAGGAGTACTTGAATGGTCTACTGGATCGCGACGCAGACGACACAGCCTCCACAGACGTCGACGCGATCGAGGCCGCGTTCTGGGAACGCCTCCAGCCTCGCCTCTTCCAGAATCCACACTCCAGCGGCGCGGATCAACTCGCCAAGGTCGTTCAAGCCACAATCGACGGG
The DNA here is from genome assembly GCF_000247585.1 of Phytophthora nicotianae INRA-310. NCBI lineage: Eukaryota > Oomycota > Peronosporomycetes > Peronosporales > Peronosporaceae > Phytophthora > Phytophthora nicotianae. The sequence continues at coordinate 105,815 of NW_008649041.1, forward strand.
GATGACAGTGTCGGGCTCACCAGCACGGTACTGCTCATTCCTGCCGTAGACCCAACGGTTGGTGCTGCAGCTGCAAGCGCCGCCAGCTCGTCTTCGTCCAAGTCGTCCAAGCCTCGCAAGTCGCGCAAGCGTGAAGCTTCGGCTACCCGGAACCGTGCCAAGGCCTCGACCAAGAAGCTCAAGACTCGCTCCGCGTCCAAGTCGGCTTCACAGCTACAGAATCCGCTGCCAGCGGTCCTTCAGGTCAGCCCCACGGCCAAGCCCGAAGTCCATAAAGACATCACGGCCGTCCTGTACCGGTCCTTGAAGCTAAACTCCGTTCCGTACCGCCTCGCGTTGCCGTGGAAAGGTCGGCAGCTCTTCTACGACCCTCGTGAGTACCCAGGTGTCTACCGCGCCCATTATCGTTTCTGGATGAGCGGGAGACAACTCTTCTGGGCGTGGGCGTTCCACGCGCCTCTGAAGGACAAGGCCGCCACTGACGCACGACGCAAGTACAAGTGGAAGGTTGTCCAAGCTCGGAACAACTTCCTGAGTCTGCGCATCGAGACGTTCAGCTTCTACTACCTCCTGGGTCGGCTCGACGACAGCGACGAGTTATTTTGGTACGGAGGGCAGCCAGGCAAAAGCCCCCCCCCCGAAGCTCAAAACTACGACGGTCCGCTTGCCGAGGATCTCGGCTCACTGGCCGCTCACGATCCACCGCGCTACCGCTTCATGCTCACTCACGCCTTGGATCCAGACTATATCGACAACTACGGCTACAGCTGCATGCGTTCGCTCCTCGAGTCCACCGGCGCGTTGGACACCGAAGCCAAGGAGGGCAGTCGCCTCTCCGAGGTCGCTCTTGCGCCCGTTCGTAAGGACGTCATGACCAAGCGAGACGTTCCCGACACGCGGGTCGGCGACGAAACGAAGGACCCGTGGAAGAAAATCCGCTTCCACTATCGCATCAAGCATCTCCAGGACCGCGTCTACGCGGACATCAACAAGGGCACCTACCAAGTGACGGAGCCGCCATCTCTCACTAAGGCTGAGCTGGACAACGACGACTGGTCGGACTTCGAAGACGAAGACGGCAACCCCACCGCCTACCCTCCTGGCACGCTCGACCCTGACGCTCGCGAAGGCGACGGAGACGAAGCAGGCGATGATGAAGGCAGTCCCGACACCAGCGACGCCGAGTTGAAGGCCAAGCTCAACCAGTAGCGTCTCCGAAATTAG
>NW_008649041.1:109618-110733 GCF_000247585.1 Phytophthora nicotianae INRA-310
TGCATACGCGACTACACGGTCGCGACCATCCACCGATTGCATAAGGCATGCTCCGACGGCCAGATGTGAAGAGTCCACATAAAGTTTGAACTTCTTCGTAAAATCTGGGTACACTAGAATCGGAGGCCTTACTAACGCCTGTTGTAGCTGCAGGAACGCTCCCTCGCAATCGCTTTCCAGCGAAACGCGACGCCCTTTTGTTTTAAGCTTTCCAACGGAGCAGCAATCGCGGCGAACCCAGGAATGTACCGTCTAAAGTAGCTGGTCAACCCCAGGAACGCTCTCAACGTGTGGATGTCGTGCTGCGTAGCGATGTTCATCACTGACTTCACTTTCTCGGGGTTAGGCAAAATGCCGGACGGAGTCACTATGTGGCCCAAGAACGCCACTTGGCTACGTCCCCAATGGCACTTCTTAATCTTCAGTTTGAATCCCGCTTCTCTGAAGCCTTCCAACACTTGCCTGACGCGCACCAAATGAGTCGAAATGTCCTTGCTAAATACCACGCAATCATCCAGGTAAACCAGGCATGTTCGCCACTTAAGATCCACTAACACGTTCTCCATCAGTCCTTCGAATGCCGGAACGGCGTTACACAACCCGAACGGCATCACTAACCACTCAAATAACCCGAACTTGCTCGTGAACGCAGTTTTCTCCACACGATCCGGACGCATCGGCACATTCCAGTAGCCAGAAGCAATATCCAAAGTCGAGAATAACCGAACGTTCCCTAGAACGTCCAATATGTCGTCGATCAAAGGCATAGGATAGCTATCCTTGATCGTCACTGCGTTTAGTTTCCGATAATCAATACAAAACCGTATCCCTCCGTCGGGTTTCCGTATCATTAGGACAGGGCTGGCCCACGGGCTTGTAGACGGCCTGATCAGATTCAGCTCCAAATATTGCTGCAACTCGGCCTCCATCATATCGCCCTCTGCCTTAGACACTCTGTACGGTTGTTGTTGGGTAGGCCCATGCGTTCCCGTGTCGATCTTAAACTCGAGAAGATCCGTACGACCTGGTCGCTTCGACGTTTCCACGAATAGATCTCTGAGTTCCCACAGCATCGACTTGAACATGGAACGCTGCTCTTCATCGAGGTCTGAGTC
>NW_008649041.1:113865-114679 GCF_000247585.1 Phytophthora nicotianae INRA-310
ACATTACCATGCTCGAATTCAGCATAGCCCTCATCGGCTTGTTCCGGATGCCGCCTAGGAAGAACTCGTACCACATACGAGCGTCACCGTAGTTCAGAGCGTCAAAGATCTTCGAGATCCGATCGGCCCATTCCTCGGCTGACTCGCCCTTGTTGCGTCGTGCTTTCTTGAGGCGTTCCCACATCTGCGCCGGCGTCTGGCAGATGAAGCGGTTGTGGAAACGAACGCGAAGAGACTCGAAGTCCTCTATCCGCGAGTTGTACCACCACTCTTGCCCTGTCTTGCCCTTCAGACATTGCTCGAACGCAGTTAACCTCATAGCACCGTCCATCCCTTGCGTGCATTTCTCAAAGACCTCCAGAACGCTGCAGCCCTCTCACTCGAAGCCGTGTCCGAGTAGAACGGCACGATGACCTTCACAGCGTTCCGCAGATCAGTAGAGATGCCAACCAGCGGGTAACCCACGGGGCCTACGCCACTCCCAGGCGCTGGACCCATCGTAGCGATTCCACCGGCTGCTAAGCCCGTCTGTGGCCCATAGCCTTGCTGAGGTTGACCACTCTGGCCACCTTGAATCCCAGCTTGGTATCCGAACGGCCTGTTCGTCACCGAACCATACGGAAGCGTTCCCGGCAACGCGGCACTCGACACCACAGGTTGCTGAACAAATTCTCCGCTCGGCGTCGACGCAGCCATGCCCGAGGCCACGGGTTGTTGAACAAACCCACCACTCGCCATCGGAGCAGCCACGCCAGAAGCCACAGGAGTCCAAGCCGGAGCACGGCTCCCCATCGGAGTTGCTTGAGCCGTCCTC
>NW_008649041.1:117759-119061 GCF_000247585.1 Phytophthora nicotianae INRA-310
ATAAAAGGAAGCCAAACATACTCGTGCTACGGCGCTCAATAATTTTATTGAAGTTAATGAAGTCTTTGGTTATTCTAATGCAAGGATCTATTTTGCAGTCGCCGACTCAGCACGTGCTCGTGAGAGCACAAATACTTGCCGGCTGCATTCTGTACAAGGCGCAGCTATACATAGCTCGCGTACTATTAGTAGTACGCGAAGTGAGTACTAATAGTACGCGCAACAAGTACCCCTCTAAACACGGCGTTTAGCCATCGCGTGAGCGCAGAACATGTCGAACGCAACACATCGCGCTAAATGCAGCGCTGGTGGTCAGATTCGGCCACTCCAACGCATTTCTGTGCTCGCTGGCGATCGAGCACTCGGTACGGTCCAAGCGTAGACGCACTCCCCCGCGCTCTGATGATCGGGTGATTAGTACAAGCCATGCGTGGCCTAGTGGCTAACTACGCAAACAGTAAAAACGTATATGCGTTGAGCATCGATAACTACATCAGTAAATAAGTAGATAATGAGTGGCAAGAATAAACGCAACAGCTAGTTTACCGCCACGACGACGAATATATGCACAAGGTTGTCGCCGCAGCAGGTGAGCTCACTGGAATTTGCGAAGATTCCTTCGGTGGGTTGGCGGCGCTCTTCGTGAGAAAAACAAGTTTGGATGCGGTTTAGAGATGGCTGACTAATAAGCCCAAGGTCGCGGGGAAAAGCAAGCTTCAAACAGCGGCCGCATGGCGTGGATTAAATGTTTCTAAAGCCCATTCTAAAATGTAATACATGTTCTAAAACATAGATTGCTACCATTATCGATCCCCTTGGCCTCCATTGAACATCCATTACTGGTGCCCAGCTTGGGCGGATACCTTCGGCGCCGCCATGTCTCGCTTTGCTCGCAATACGAAGATAGGATATACTGGTGACTGCAGTGCTCGGCTCATTTCCGAGTATCCGTAAGCCTGACATATTATAATATATATAAATTATGTTCCCGTACTAGATGTCCTGATGCATCTCCTGCGTGCTGTTATTTACCCTGTAGTGAAATATTGCCAGCACCCAAAGGGATGTGTACATTCAGCAAGTCGCTTTAGTAATTCGACTACTAACTAGGGCCCCTAGTTTAGGGGTTCGCGAAGACTGGGATAGGTAGGCCTACATATCTAGTCTTAAAAAATTATTCGGCGTCATGACAAAACGGGCCAAGGTGAAGCAACTAGTGTTAAGCTTACGTAATATATACACGTGTTCATGTAATAGCTCGAATGCAAAGTATTACATAAAAAGTGATACCGCTGGCCATGT
>NW_008649041.1:121771-123203 GCF_000247585.1 Phytophthora nicotianae INRA-310
GAACTTACACGGTTGGCAACAAAAGTGAGAGTGAGAGAGAGAAATCCTCAAAGCAAAGGGTGTCATGGCCCAAAGTGGAGTCACAACAGGACTTGCTTTATTAACAAATCCGTTCAAGTCAATAATTGTTGTGGTTGATGTGTCGCTTGGAAGGCAAATGCCGAAGTGGGTAGATTAAAGTCAGTTAAACTAGCCCTACTTGTCCTTCTCTCTCTGCCCACCCTCTTGAAAGTGCTTTGTCATACGTGCCTTCTGCCAATCACATTAGCCATTGAAGTAGTGAGCCAATAGCGATCCAGTACCTTGATCTGCCAAAAGCAGAACGGCTCGGTAGTAGCCGTTCCTGCGGTCCGGTTAACCGTGCATTGGCGGGACACGTATCCTCAACACTCCCACTCACCGCTACTGCACGGTGGCCTTGCTCTTGACGCCGGTCGCTTCACGTAAAAACTTGAACATCTTCGTTCCGAGTCCCTTGGTCAGCATGTCAGCAAGTTGGTGTTTCGTGTCGACGTAGTCCAAATCGACCGTTCCACGCTCCACGGTCTCACGCGTAAAATGGTGCCGTATGTCGACATGTTTCGTCCGTGCGTGATAACCAGCGTTCCTTGCAAGTGCGGTGGCTCCTTGGTTGGCCTCCCAGATAAGCGTTCCTTCCACTTGCTCATGACCCATGTCCTTTAGCATAGCTCGCGTTCATAGCACCTCTTGCGTACACAGGCTCAAAGGCATGTACTCCGCTTCAGCTGAGCTGAGCGCAACCGTTCTCTGGTACTTGTACTTGAACACGACGGGAGCGTTCACGATCATCACCATTACCCCGGACACAGAACGCCTGTCGTCAATGTTGCTTCCCCAGTCCGCGTCCGAGTACGCTTCTGCCTTAATCTCATGCGTTCCACCTTGGTAAACGATGCCGTACTCGCGAGTCGTCTTCAAGTATCGTAGGATGCGAATCGCCGCTTTCCAGTGTTGTAGCCCAGGATTCTCCAGGAAACGTGACAGCTGCGTCACCACATACGCAATGTCCGGACGAGTACATGTCGTGATGTACATCAGGCATCCAATCAAGGAGCGGTACGGTCTCTTCCTTCTCCGTTGTTGGCGACAGCATCTTTGCCAACTTGACGTTGGACGCACACGGGTTCTCCACAGCTTTAGCGTTCTGCTGGTTAAAGCGTTCCACAACGTCGTCAATGTACCGAGTTTGCTTGATCATATGCGTTTCGGCTGTCCGGTCATAGTTAATCTCCATCCCCAGGATGACCTTCGCCTCGCCGAGTTCCTTCATCCTGAAAGCGTTCTTCAGAGCGTTCTTGACCTTTTTAATCTCAGCATGCGTCTTCGCCGCGATGATCATGTCGTCCACGTACAGGCACACATATACCAAACCGTTCCGGGTACACTTAACGTACACACACTGGTCCGCACC
>NW_008649041.1:126553-128422 GCF_000247585.1 Phytophthora nicotianae INRA-310
ACTTCAATGTTGAGATGCAGGAATTGGAAATTTCAGAGCTTCTTCGTTCGCAGGACGACTTTGTTGAATGTGTTCTCATACAGGAATGTGGCAAACACTAATTTGGCTAGTTTTTGCAATTTTAGAGCTGAGTATTGCTATTTTAGAGCTGACTCAGAATTTGTATGCGTTCTGCTTCAACCGTGTCTGGTAGTTTTAGAAACGGACAGAAGATCATGGTGCGTGCCGGGAAGGGAACGCGAGCTTCTAAGCACCTGCATCCGCACCAGCGTCGCCGTCTATCCGAGGAAGGCAAGCGTCTGCTGCGTAATGCGTTGGCTGCGAGTAGCGACGGTGGAGAAGACGGATCCGTTGATTACAGTATCATCTCGAACTTTGGCGACTCGTCGGCCGAGTCGGAGCTGGAGAGCTCGTTGCAATGGGAGATGCAGCAGCGAGAGACTGTCACTGGAGGAGGAGGTGGACGCAAGGGACGTGGTAAGAAGTGGAAGGGCGACGATGACTTGGAGACTGAGGACGACGACCTGGAAGGAGCCATGGAGGAGCTCACGGAGAAGAGAGACACCACTAAGATCGCGGCGCTTGAGAAGATCCTGACCATGCTACGTGCCGAGGTCATGAGTGACCGCGTGCAGACGTCCAAGGTGACGTTAACTTCACACGCACTGGGGTGTCTGAAGAAACGAGCCAAGGAGTCCAACAGTCTGGCACTTCGAGTGCTTAGCATGGTGGCAATCACGCTTGGAGCAGATGAACAGGGGTTCTACGACGACATATTATCGTCTGTGCAGCGGATCTTCACAGACAGAGGCGACAGTGCATTGCGTGTAGAGGCTGTATACGCTCTGAGCATCGCCTGTTTCGTTTGTTGTCCGGACGACGAGCCCAAGTGGGAGTTGCTGGAGGTGCTGGGCAGCTTTTTGGTGGCAGCGAAGGATGCGGAGGACGACGGTCACGATGAAAAAGAGTTCCCAGAGGCGTTAACCATCGCAGTGATGGAGTGCTGGACGTTCCTTGTGAGCTACTTCAGTCCATCGGTCATGATCGGTAAGGTATACAACGCACAGTCCATTGTTCATGGCCATGTAGCGGCGTTGGCTGGTTTTGTTCGAGGTGGAACAAATGCTTCCGTGCGGGCGTCTGCATGTGAAGTACTGGCACTTATCGTGCAGTTCAAGTACATCATCGCAGCTCACAACGGCTGGACTTATAGTCATGAGTCGGCAGGAAGTATCATCAGTGGTCTGGATTCGCGCATCGAGGCATACATGCGTGAGTCAGGCAAGAGTATCGGCAGGAAGAATCGAAAGGTGCAGCGCTCAATGTTGAAAGAAGTGCTGGAGACGCTGCAATCAGGAGAAGGACCCCACAAGGAGCTGCAGGCTGAAGGTGAGACGCTGACGGTGTCCACCTGGAGTCGCTTCTTCCAAGCACACGTGTTCCGTCGTGCCCTGCAGTCTGGATTTCAAACGCATCTGGTGGAGAACGAAGTGCTGCGTGAAGTGTTCGAAGTCACCGAGAACGTCAACACAAAGGTCGGGTTGAAACCCACTGTGAAGCGCCGAGCCGAGCGCAAGGCGAAGACCGTGCACAAGCGCAACGATATGTCCCGCAAAGACCAAGCACAGAACGCCTTCCTCTACGACGAGTAGCTCGCTGACACTGCCGTCAACTACTAGTTGTACTTCAGAAAATGATATTCCTAGCACGCAGCAAGTAGACATCGTCGCTATACAGCGACTCAAGACAGATCACACACAGTGTGCAGGCTGCAGACCCCGAAAGAGTAGGGTTCCTTTTGTTTAACTTGCGCTTCATAAAGCGAAGCAACAGAGATCCGAGCCTGAAGTCCACTCTATATACATGAGT
>NW_008649041.1:130362-132418 GCF_000247585.1 Phytophthora nicotianae INRA-310
TGATCTGCAAGTTCGGGTTCCTGCACAAACCATATCGCAGCTGGTATTGCCACTAGACTCAACAGCGAGAAGATCAGCATTAATTGACTCATTGATAGTGACCACGAAAACGATCCTCCGTAGTCGTCGCCATTCAAACCAAAACCGACCAGCAGGGCAGCCAGAATCATCAAAACACTACGCACAAGATACACAGTCGATTGGATGTTGCCTCGAATGCTTTCAGGCTCACGTTGCGCAAATTCCACCACAAGTCCGTCGGATGCCACGTCGGCGATCATATATCCGAGGCTTGCTAGCATCATTAGCACAATGTAAATGGAACCCGAATCTGGTGCCTGAAAATTCACTCGACCTCGTAGTTCAGAAGCAGACATCTTCGAGAGGTCTTTGCCTCGGAGTGTCGAGTCCATATAGTACGGAGGTTCCTGCTTTACGAAGACGAGAATGAGCAGCATACTCGAGCAAATGATCCACCCTATGACCATGTATGCACGGCGACGAGAGCGGAAAATGGGGAAACAGTCGGACACAATTCCAATCATCACCTTGAACGACCATGGCAGGGATAGCAGTACACGAGCCGATAGCGTCTGGTAGCCGTTCAAATGCAAAAAATTGTTCAGGAATGGATACACCGTCCGTGGCAGCCCGCCGTACAGCAAACCCACAGCTGCATACTGCATCAGCAGACCAATGTGGCGCCAATAGTACAAGTTCGGAACGTCGCCGGACCGGAGCGGCAATCCTTCTTCTTCATCGACCTCGAGCTTCCTCAAAGGAGTGTTACCAACGGGTTTGTCCTCGCCGTCACAACTTGAAACAGCGGAGCCCACGTAAGAGAGCCGCTCCAGGCGCTGCACGTCATGCGCAGTATCCACGCCACCGATTTCCATCCCTACCAACTCTCAGATACGCTTCTGTTTGTCAAACTTGACTACCAACGGCTACATCCTCGTCCCATACAACAATTTGACTAGCAACGCGTCAACCGTCGATGATTCATTCCAGCACGACAACAATCCAACATTTCAACCGACCGAGCTCACAAAGTATGGCTATTACTACGCACGGTAACCAGGAGACCAGGAGAACATTCGCAGCGGCGAGTACAGGCAAAAAGGCAACTTGAAGTGGATTTTCCAGGAATGTTGGTTTGACTCTCTGTTCGGCATAAACCTCTCTATTTGCATACTGAGTCACAGGGATCCTCCGTTGTCATTTCCCAAGAAGCCACGACAGCGCTTGAGCCCGTAGCCTCCGTACTCGAGCCTCTCCTGCGTTCACCATGGCGTCCATGTGGTCGTCCTTCACCTACGTGTTGCTGCCGCCCGCGGTGGTTCTGTACGTGCGACTCGCGTCTAAATCCGTTGTGTCGTTACCAAAATATTAATATGCTCTTTAACTGTATGACAGTCTTCTCTTGATGACCATCCCGTTCCCGGGACTCATGCTTAACCGCGGCATCGTCAAGTTCGGCGACTTCGTATTCAACATCCGTATCGGCACACTCAGCGTCTTCTCCGTCATCACGTTCATATCTTTTGTGGTGCTCGTGGCGCAGACCTACGACCTGCAGAAGCGCTACTCACTGCCCAGTGACCCGCATCTTGAAGTGCACTACTCAGCGGATCTGCAGAAGAAGGCGTCGCGCTGGCGGTCTGAGCGCAACTGGTGGATCAGTGCCCTTACTTTCACCATCTACTGGTGCGTTTTCGACGAATTATGTAGGGATTAATGGCTGGATTAACTAATGTTGTTTCTGTTTCAGGATGCTGCTGCGTTTCCACGCCATGAAGAAGAAACTGCTCAAGGCACAGCACGAAGACTAGGCTAGTGTACATGTAGCTTCAGTACTTTGCGCATTATCGTTGGATCTTTTCGAAATACTCGCCTTGCTCATAACGGCGGCAGGTTGAGATGCTCTAATGCAATACTAGTTACGATTTACCCCACTTTACGTAAACATCGATAAAGTTCATACAGTTAGTACGAGAATTCTCCGCCACGTCCCTGCTTCTCGAGCAACGGGATATAATAATCACTTCAATAGCCA
>NW_008649041.1:134483-136727 GCF_000247585.1 Phytophthora nicotianae INRA-310
AAAAAAAAAGAAACGAATAGTGTGTCAGTCGCTCATCATAGTGCACCGGAACTCGCAATTGGAGATATTCGGGTTACCCGATCCGCCCTAGAAACCCTCATACTGGCTTTCGGGTACCCGCACCCATCCAAACCTAACTTCTGGGTACCTGCACTACAGTTACCCATAATTTTTGCGCTCACTACAATTTCAAAAGAAGATTGTTTGGAATGTAGCACAGCATTACTTGTAGTAGCTTTTACGAAATGGAATGTATTGAAGTACAATAATCCTGTCGAAATCGGACTAATCTTCCATTTTAAATCTCTGAATGTAGAAGGCGAAGGCTGGCAAGTCTTCCAATTTGGTATGGGCTTGGTCTGTCGTATTGCTCTCCGAGGTCTGTTTGGGTGTCATTCATACTACAACTAGTCTCCATGTCTTTACCCGCAGGGGAGACGCTTTTTCTTGCCTCGAAAGGTGTAGCGAGGGGGCGTTATTTGCTTGTTCAATTGAAAAGTAGAAAACACATTTTTAGATAATAATGAATAAAACGTTTCGGATATCCGAAATGGACCCGAGTGGTTCGGGTGCCCGCCCCATACCCGAACGTGGGTATACCGATTCGGGTACCTGACTGTGAGCTCTGCAGTGTACCTTTCTAGATACAGTAAGGCACACCAGAAATAAAAAAAAAATAAAAGATACCTGGGCGAACCCAGTTTTAGAAAGTTACAGTATTATTGCCAGCACAGATCTTATGACACGTGAATATCAGAAGAAAATATTCAGCGAACACGAAGTCTTCGCTGACAATCATTTTGAGCGACACTGTTCAATTGGGGACCCGGGTTGTTGGCAGTTCGAAGGGACAGACGAAATGCTGGAGCGAATCGTTCGGTCTGTCGACAGTATTCCAGTGCTATTTAGGCAGCGCGAATATCATTCGGTGGCGTCCAAAAAAAAAAACGGCTATGTTTCCAGAAAAAAAATGTAGCTGCGAATATTTCTTTTCTGTACATTACCTTATAACACCGTAATTTATCTAACATTTGTATTCGCGGTTTTGGATACTAAATTAGAGGTGCTTCTGAGAAACGTTTTACTGAAGCTTCCAGCATCGTGGGTGTCAGTTCGACACCCACTACAATACCGCGGTTGGATTTAAGGCGGGAGTTCTCTACCATGTCTCGATTCTAGTCAAGAGCAATGGATTGTAGAGTCACTTCAAAACCTAACTTACGATGACGACGCGAGAGGAACCTTTGCTGAAGGAAGAGCGGCTTCATACGGGCACGCGTGGACCACCGTTTGATTTCGATGGGTTCGCCAACCAGGTTAATGTTGGCGATGACATTGATGCACTCGACTGCGAGCACAATTGGTAAGCCCTATCTTGTATTCCGTGTTTTATTTTTTGTACCAACTGACTGGTTCTTCGCAGGCGTAGAGCCCGTGCTGTTGAAATCGCGGAAGATGAAGTGAAAGTCCATTACCAGGGAACACAAGCCAAGTGTGACGAATGGATCCCGCGTAGTGGACGCAGACTCGTGCCTCGCGGCATGAACGCACCGAAATGATTCCATGATGGTTGGTCATGATGGCCGTCAAAGCGGTGATGTGTCGCCGATGGAACATTTCAAGCCTAGCATTGAAATGGAGCCAACAAAAGTAAATCTGACGCATTTGCACTAAGTTCACAATCGAATAATAAACAAACGTAATGAATCACCTCCCCCGTTTTGACACACACCAACCTTGGCTTGGGTTGTTGCGAGTCGAGCTCTAAGTCAACCTCGTATTGTGGCCAGTTCCATAACCAAATAAACGATTCAGCGAAAATTTGACGAAAAATTTATATTTCTATTTTATTTTCTTCTCGCAAGTAACTTTCTACAAAGAATACGATAATATTAACACAGCGCCTGCCTCCATTCCAATCAGAAATGAGGACATTTAGGATTTTTAAAATTTCCTAAAGTATTCTAAGTTTTGATTTGATGATACTAAGGTGAAAAAAGGTGAGTGAGTGGCACGCATAGCTAGTTGCACGGGGTACTCTCAAAGCTGGACCACCCGGTATTTGCGAAGGCAAGTCCAGCAAGGAGCTCCACTTTGAGCCGCGCATTGCACAAGCCAATTGAGAGAATCATTGTTAGGGGAGTTTTGAATATTTAGGACACCTTCAGGACTCGCGTCGAAAAAACAAGTGTAGGCTTGTTTAGTATAGTAATTGTTGTGAAGTACTGGTCAGTGAGCTGCTAC
>NW_008649041.1:138837-140047 GCF_000247585.1 Phytophthora nicotianae INRA-310
CTATTTGTCTGGATTAGACAGGTCCACCTCCGGGTGTTTACAATCTGGATCCCGATCCAGCTCCACTTGTTCCGGGGCCTCCGAGGCCAGAACTTGCTTGATTTAGGTCCGAAGGTCGGATTTGGCCATCACAGCAAAGCCCACCTCTCGTATCCCATAGATAACAATCGCAAGATCGAGTAGGCCTCGATGAATCGGCTGTAATAATTCAAAATCCCCAGAAATGATTGCTTGCTCGGAGCTACCCTGGGAAGACTAGACCTGTCAGCGCAGCTAGATCCTTTGGATTCGCCTCTAGCTGATCAACGACCTTGGAAGATCTCGATAAGTCACTCCGGTATTGTTAGTTGGACATGGCAGTGGATTCTGGGTGGTGAATATGGCGGATTCGGCTCGTGCGATCTCGGCTTTTATCACTACGTTCGGGCTCTCCGAGTGGAATTGGTTGCCTTTCGGATTGAAGAATGCACCTCAGATCTTCCAACAGCTAGTCGACAATGCACCATATGATCCCAAGATCTGATGAGGATCCAGACAATGGCGACCCGTTTGAAGCAGGCGAACCAGAAGATCCTGCTACACCGTCGGTGCTAGGACGTAGATTCTACATCGACGATGTCCTAACCCGAGCAGAGTCGTGGGATCAGCTGTGCAAACTGCGCGACAGTGAAGGCTCTACTGGAGGCGTGCAATAAACGGATTCTCTCGATCAGTGTGGTGAAAAGACATTGGGGAATGCGCAAGGTAGACTACCTAGGTCCTCAAGTACCGAAGGATAGAGGCATAGGGTACATCATCAAACTTGTCAGACTATAAACCAGTCGGTAATCAAAATACACAGTTGGATGTCTACTCCATTCTTCTTGACGATGATCACGATCGAGAATGTCCACAGTGACGTCAAGAAGCTGATGATCTCGGCTCGCTGTAGCTCTTTAATCAGATCTGACAACTCTTCACGAAATTAGGGTGCTAGTTCGCGTCACCGACATCGATATCACACCTAACCCCCCGTGCAGCAGGCGACAACGCTTTGCGGATTGGTAGATGTCGACTATTCCAGATCTCCTGGCGTAGTTTTTCCACTTCCACAGGCAGACTTGCGTCAGGAACTAGATGAATATCCTCGATCTTCACTTCCTCCGTCGTTGGCAGAACTTCTGGGATCACAGCCATGCCATCACCAATAACTTGTGCGTACAGATCGCCA
>NW_008649041.1:143697-144554 GCF_000247585.1 Phytophthora nicotianae INRA-310
GATGAATATCCTCGATCTTCACTTCCTCCGTCGTTGGCAGAACTTCTGGGATCACAGCCATGCCATCACCAATAACTTGTGCGTACAGATCGCCACCCTCATGGTAGCATATCTGCTCATCCTCCGCCATTTACGATTTCGCCGTTCGATCTCGATCTCGATCGGCGTCAGTCGGCTGTACACCAGGGCCTGGATCTGACTCTTGCCCTTTTACGACGTCCGGTTATTCTAGTCCCAAGATCGGCGGATCCCCAGATCCCAGATGCTTCGTCTGATCAGGAGTCCTTGCACCCAGCAGCGGGTCCGGATCCGACGGTGATGTTCCCTGTGGAGGTTCTCCCACAGTAGAGAGTAGATCGGGATCTGGCTTCAGCTCACCCGATTATGATGGTCCCGTGATAGACGACACTGATTCCTGCTTGCTCTCTTTCTCCATATTCGGTGCAACGGGATCCGACATACTCGAACGCAGATTTCCGTTTGGCGTCTCTTAGTTTACCAGTGTCACCATCATAGGAGATGATCTCGGCTGACGTAGACATTGGATCTGACAACGAATCCTCTGAATCTTCCCGATACACTCCGTGATTCGAGATCCAGGCTCTACAGAATCCGGAGCCGGATAAGGGTCGTCGTGATAGCTCTTAGGCACATGTAATTCAGCCTCCACGATCTCAACCTGAGTCCGCTGGTCCCTCTACAGTATCACACGTGGCGCAGGATACACCGGTTTCTCATCTAAAGGTCCGATTGGCTCCTCTGGAAATTCGGTTGATGCCTCAGATCTGATCTCGGTAGTGGCCTCATAGGCTAGACTCTGCCATTCTCGATATTGACGAGATCCAATCGACACATAT
>NW_008649041.1:144654-146031 GCF_000247585.1 Phytophthora nicotianae INRA-310
TGACATTATCCGCGACTCAAAGCACGTGCGTTGGCAAGTCACATGGACGTTCGTGATTGCGTATATCATGAAGTTGCTGTCCCTGGCGTGGCTGCCATTGCTGCCTCGTCAGAAGCGTGAGACCCAAGCTCTTAAGCGCCGTGCCCGACAGTGCTTCTGGGGCGGCGTCGCCACTGTCTTCATCTTCTCCTTCGCTCTGCTCTGGTCCGTCACCACGAATCTGCTTTCGGTTTTCCCGGGCACTGCCTGCCTCGTTCTTGCCGGCGGCTCCGGGTGCAAGTAGCAACGTCAACTTGACCCTGGCTAGGAGTTTTGCGTTTGAAGCGTACAGTCATTTTCGTGTCTTGCAGTAAATAGAATTTCCATTTATTAGCCAATCAACACTCATTATTCGCAACACAATGTCCACACCATCAAAACGGAGCTCTTGAACTGGTCGATCCTCCATCACACCTCGGGCTCCAATATGCTGCGCTTCTTGTACACCCCCGCTGTCCGCGCTGCACAGAAGTCGGCGCAGCAGCAGCGCTCACGCGCGCTGCTGGTGCTGGCTCGCCGTCCGGCGGCTTCTACACGCAGCTTTACGTCCACGCGCTCTCGTTTGAACGCTGACAAGGTGATCCAGCGTTAGACGCGGAACTACAACGCGAATTCTCTTCTGACGGATGCTTATTCTAATGCGTTATTGCAATTATTATTGGCAGGCAACTCCTGAGGGACAGAAGGCTCCGGATGCACTGGTGCTTACGCCCTACGAGAAGGTGACGGCCACTGCCACTGGCGGCTTTTGGCTCGGCCTCATTGGTCTGGGCGCCGTTGGCGTCTACTTCGTCGCTCGTGAGCTGCTACCCAAGTACGTAGATGCTGGTGTTATGCTGGATATTAGAGACATTCTAACAGATTTCGGTCGTTGTGTAGCCGTATGAGCCCCAACGGCCTCTTCAGTGAGTCGCTGGACTTCCTTTCGGAGAACACCGATGTACGTGGCTGTAGATATTTTATTAGACGCTGTAGACTGATGTAGCTGTCCATATTTACGCAGGTGACGTCGCGTCTCGGTCTGCCGATCCACGGCTACGGCCACGACCACGGTGGCCACCGTGAAGGTCGTCGTAACCGCATTGAGCACGTGAACCTCCAGGCCAAGGACGGTACCCCACGTCTTCGCATCAAGTACAACATCAAGGGCCCTTCGGGTCACGCTTACGTGTTTGCTGAGGTGAACAAGAACATGAAGAAGAATGAGTACGTGTACCTCATCGTGCAGGTGACCAAGACCGGTGAGCTCCTCAAGATTGTTGACAACCGACAGATTCTCGCGGCCGAGACCAAGGAGGAACAGGACGCTCTTCGTCAGCTACTCGGCAAGTAGGTAAC
>NW_008649041.1:146740-148520 GCF_000247585.1 Phytophthora nicotianae INRA-310
GTTAAATCGCTGCCCGAACCTTCACGACGCGAAGTTTGCACCATTTCGATCGCATTCCGATCAATGGCAGGAAACTTAACTACACGCTGCTGCTTGCCGGGGTATATTGTTGTTGAGCGCCAACATGATGTATCGCCAACTGAAGATACGGCACGTCGAGATCAATCGAGACAGCAAACGGGTGTCGAGCAGTTTGAAGTTGTAACTTGTCGAGCCAATTGCAGCTCTGACCAGAACATCAAGGTTAAGCTGCCTGACGACCCAGGCTACGCGTGGCTCGGGGTGCGAGGTATCAACGAAGCAGCTTCATCAAGTCGATCTAGTCTCTACTTTTACGCCGTGGCGCTACATTACGGCGCTCGACAAGTGCCGGGGAACGGAGACTTGCAAGCACTGCAGCTCAACTGGCTGCCTGGCTTACTAGAATTTTTCCCCACACTAGAATCTCGGCGACGACGATGCCTAAAGGGTAACTTACGTGTGGTCACTTCGTCGAACGGTGGCATGCTGCAAGAACTGACGCTAGTAGCCCAGAGATTGTCAACATCGAGGCTGGAGCGATATGCTGCTCAAATCGAGTCGTACACAAGGCATGAGTCATAAGTATCACATTACAAGGAAGTACCATTAAATAGTACATGTAACAACCACCAGCAGACTGTTGAGGATTGACAAGGCAGCAGCTGAACTAGACGAAGAGAGGGGAGCTACCGTAGCTGGCATCCAGAATCTAGTCAAGTCCAGCGCCAAGCAAGCCCAGATTCAGTTATGGCTCGCCCAAAAGAAGTCAGCCGATGCAGCTTTCAAACTCTTTGAGCTTGAGAAAGCGGAGGGACGACTGTTTGGGATGAAAGGGGTCCTAGCGTGGGCTAATCACGTGACCAAGCTCAACAAAAAGAACGCGGGGGCGACAATGCTAGAGGCTTTGTTGAAACACTACGATGACGCAGCGTTGGCAGAAGAGCTCCTGAGCGGCTGACGGGGTCGCATCCAGATCCAGCGCGAAGAGGGCCTTGGCGTCGAATGTCCCCACCCAAATACCAGCATTCTTGAGCAGACGTAGCAAATCCGTCGACGCCATGGGCTTGCTCTCATTTACACCAGAGCCATCACTGGTGTCATCGGATTCTCTATCTGCTCGAGCACCAAGGTCTTCATGACGGTATATCGGTACAGGAAGTCGCGGAGTGTCTTGTATCGGTATACAAGCTCCAGATCTCGAGTGGTCCAGGTCGATCTCGATCTGGATTAACCTTTTTCCTCGGGTCCTGCAGCTTTAATCTTCGCCCGCATAGTCTTCGTCTTCTTCTTCATATCTTTTGGATTTTCAGTAGAGGCTTGATCTTTGGTTCGGTGTTGACTTCACAGGTGAATCAATATATGAATACTGCTTTGCCTTCACTTTTCCTTTTTGTTAGTGGATCTTGACTTGCGCCAAGATCCGTAGGAGTCTCTGAAGGACTTGGGGGGATAGAAACGTTTCTCTTCGCCCCACGAGCAGATTGCAGGACTCGCAGAAGTACAAGAATCTTGTCTCTATGACACCATAGTTGAGCTGATTAGATTCGAGCGTTCGACTTTGTCAAAGTGTCTCGATGATAGGTCCCGTCGTGTTCCTGTACCAGAATAGCCGAGCCGGCCCAATCGCTGGTTTACATGACCACTGTGGATTGGCGATCCGGATCGAAGTGGCGGAGCATTGGGGTTGTCGCGATCTTGTTCTTCAGCTCAGACAGCGCTTGGTGAGCTCGGATCCATCGAGATTCGATACCCTCGTGGG
>NW_008649041.1:148620-150632 GCF_000247585.1 Phytophthora nicotianae INRA-310
CGATCCACGGATCTTGCTTCAATCAGCGGCGTTGACATCGATCCGATGTCCGTCAACGTTTGATTCCCCCGGTTCAATCTTCATTTGAACCTCTTCTTTTTTCTCGCGGTGATATCTGGAGTAAGCAGAAGGTCCGGCACGCGCACCATTGCGGTGTAGCGGGATCCGCAAAATCTGCGAGATTGCTGGATCCGACTTCCCCACCAGTATCCAGACACCGACGAATGGAGGGGCAGAGGATCCGTGATCGGCTGGACTTGTTAACCTTGTGCACACTTCGGAAGGGCAGGATCTTGCTCCTCTGGTAACGGCAGAGAGGTTCAAGTGAGTGAAGCTTGAATGTCTTGGCGAGATGGGGATTGGGTGGAATAGTAGTGGAACTTCTTCACTCTGCGTCCAATGTAGGGTCCAGATCCCAAGGGAGTACTTTGAGCTTGCTGGATCTGGCGGTCTTGACCTGCGACCTTGACCGTAGGTAGCCTTGTGGGCGTGTTTCCTGGAGTTTCCTCTTTGTCGTGCTTGCCACTCTCTAAAGCGGGATCTTGTCAATAGGTACACCCGGCCGAGGAGTAAAACCGGTTAACCTCCTTTTACTAGGTGGTGCGATTTGGCCAATACTTTAGCCAGGTATCGCAACCAACACTAGACCTGCGACTCCCGGCCATCGCTGAGCCCAATGCGGTCAATGTCGTTCCGGATCTAGAGGGCAGTATGGCACTTGTGTAACACAATGCAAATTCGAGTCTGATTTATAGTTAGGGCCAATACAACACTGTCTCTACGATCACAATTACTAAATCCTTTATATTCAGCTGTGTACCTGCTCTCCCTTGTTGATCTTCATCGTCAAGCTGTCCTCAGCACCGGGTATTGGTTGATCGGCAGCGTAGGCCTCGGCTGATGGCTGGATCGAAGCGGATTTCTCCAGATCATGCCGCATATAACCCAGATCATGACATATGTACTCTGGGTCCTGACGATCTTGGTCACTCAGGGTACACCGAGGCAGGATCCATCTTGATCCAACTTCCACAGGTCTTCAGCATGAACTTCCGCACGTAGATCGCTCCTAATATGGCGTCACTGTTCGAGATCCGCGGTCTCACGGCTAGGTAGTAGTAAATCTTTCCGGATCAGGACACATCCACACCAGATCCTGACGATCTTTGCCACCTAGAGCATGTTGAGGCAGGATTTGTCTTGATCCAACTTTCACAGGTTTTCTTCACTATCTTCCCCATGCAGATCGCCGCAATCTGGCCCCCACCACTCGATATCCGAAGAGTCCGCCCGCGTATACCCGAGGCTCCGAGACCTGTGATATTCGACTTTAAATCTATAAGATCCAGTTCCACAACCTCGGACTGGTCGCCCAAGCCCGGGTTCTTCAAAGTTCATCCTCTGATATCATCGACTTCGGCTTAGCAGTACAAGGTCTCGGGTTCGCCTGATCTCCCTCGTCCTGCCGCGATCCACGTAATCCAGACACCGCAGTGAGTCGGCGGCGTCATATCGAACTTCATCGCAACGCCCTTACAACTCAATCCATCAATCCAGGTTGAACATATCACTAATCCAGAATAGTGGCCATCCATCATGTTCCATCTTCTCATTTCTCGAAAAGCACTTTGCCACACAGTTCCGACAATAATCTCTGCTACATACAGATCTACGGTGAAGGCTGTGCCTGCAAAACACAGCGTACGTCTCTTTTCATTGTTGGCACTTCTAGCAAGAAACCTCACGTAGCTAGATGTTATTTAAACGGATAGTACACTTAGAGCAACTGTATTGCCTCCCTTGTCGCGAGAAGATATATTATTGTGTTTTTTATATTAGCGTTGGGGTGTGTGGTGAAAGTAGTAGCAGGAAAGGTAGTGCGGTAATCTATGAAATAACAGGGGAATCGCTATGATATGAATTGTACCTCCTTAGCACCGCGATGTGACGCAGATTTCAGAACAAAAAGGCTCAATAATATTTGAAACGAAGTCCAAATGTTATTTGGGCTT
>NW_008649041.1:150732-152037 GCF_000247585.1 Phytophthora nicotianae INRA-310
GACACCGCGAAGAAAGCGTTTCAAGTAAAGGGGAATGCTGGTCGGTTCAAGGGCGGCCGGGCAAATGGTCGAAAGGGAAGCGGTCCAAGGAAGAACGGTACCTTCAAGGGCAAGTGCTTCAAGTGTAAACAGGTTGGGCACATGAAGCGGGCCTGTCCAACGAGGAACGGCGACGACGACAGCAACGCTGTGTTCGCCGCGGGCGAGGAACATCCGGCGGGGTGGTTGATCGACAGTAGTGCGACATCACACATGACAGCCTACAGAACGGACCAGTTTGACTACGAGACGCTGGATGCCGACGTCAAGGTGATGATAGCGGATGGCAAGCAGCTAAGCGTTTTCGGTCGAGGTACGGTCAAGTTGACGGGTTTGGACGGCAGCCGCATCAGGATGGTGGAGGTGCTGTACATCCCGGGGCTCGATAGACGCTTGTTGTCTGTTGGGAAGCTGGCGGAACGCGGTTTGAGCGTGGAGTTCCAGCGTTCCTCATGCGTGATATGGGGAAAGAATAGCGCCATTGCTTCGGGAAAGAAGGTTGGCAAGGCGTTCCTGCTGGACTGCGAGCAGGAAGAGGCACGGTTCGTGGAGTATTCGGAGGCTGACAGTCAGTGGGAGCTCTGGCACGCTCGTATGGGACACCCCAGCAAAGACGCGCTGATCAAGCCACAGCGTTCCAGGAACGGTATACCTGCGGTAAAGCAGGTGTAGAGACATTGTGCGGTGGATGCATGAAGGGAAAGCAGACGGTGGCGGCGTTCCCGTCACGGTCACTGACGAAGACGACACGTGTGCTGGAAGAGTGCTCATCAATGTCATGGGGCCAACGAGAACGCTCTCGAAGGGAGGTGCGAAGTACGTGCTAACGTTTGTGGACGACTACTCGAGGTATGTCGCAGCGTACTTTATCAAGAACAAGAGCGAGGTGGCCAGTAAACTGAAGGAGTTCAAGGCGTTCTACGAGAATCAGTGGGGACAACGCTTAAAGTGTCTTCGGTCGGACAACGGAACATAGTTTGTGAACAAGATGATTGCTGATATTTGTCAGCGGAACGGTATCGTGCACCAGCGCTCGGTACCGTGTTACCCTCAACAGAACGGAGTGGCGGAACGCATAAACCGGACCATCATGGAGAAGGCCCGCACTGTGCTATACTATAAGAGCGTTCCAACGAAGTGGTGGGCAGAGGCTGTGAGTACGGCGGTGTATTTGATTAACCGTTCCACGAACGCTTCGCACACGGATATCACACCGTACGGGCTGAGATTCAAGGTGAAGCCACGAATGGAGCATCTGCGAGTGTT
>NW_008649041.1:152912-153486 GCF_000247585.1 Phytophthora nicotianae INRA-310
TTGCTGGTGCGTCGATGACACTGAAACCAGCAGAACTACCAGGCGTGCACGCGGATGGAGTGACTTCTCGCTTTTCGGTATATTCCAGCGCCATGGGGAATCGTCCAATGCTCACGAATGTGGTGCAAACTAACCTTCGGATTTACACGATGGTCACCGTCAAGTTGCTACGGCATGGTGGCAGTGGAGATGAAGAGAATTCTAGCGCTGATGGGTTGGTGCTGCGTAGTTTCTCGTATTTGAAGGAGTTTGGGGAATGGAAGACGCCAACACTACCGGAGAAGCGCAACCTTGCGGCGGCTAGTATTGGAAGTCACCGTGGCCGCTTTGATTTAACCTCGCAGGACGGCAGTGTGGCCTTGGAATTGGAAGTACCGACAGGTACAGATGCACAGACGGATTATTATTTGGTGAAATAAGCCACCGTGTCGATTCACATGCAAGAGTTGTTGCAGCTTCATTTCAAATCGCTACGGCCTGTTAAATCGCTGCCCGAACCTTCACGACGCGAAGTTTGCACCATTTCGATCGCATTCCGATCAATGGCAGGAAACTTAACTACACGCTGCTGCTT
>NW_008649041.1:157696-160574 GCF_000247585.1 Phytophthora nicotianae INRA-310
ATGGGCTACGGCATCCGTTTTGGCATGGTCTGGGTGGACTACAAGACTCAGGAGCGCGTGCCGAAAAAGTCGTCGTACTGGTACAAGCAGGCCATCGCAGACAACGGGTTCACCATCTAAGTAGTGGTTTTCGTGAGAGTGCTACGACAGTAGATGTAGTAGATGTATTGTAGCAGTTCGTCCATTGCTTGTCGATGCCCACCACTTCAACATGCATCTTTTTAACCAATCATGTCAACCGATTCAACGTGCGAGAGACCATCACTCCTTCCATCACTGGCAAGGAGGAGGACTCGCGGTCACAGCGTCCTCTCGTTTTGCTGGCGCAGAGCTCCAACTTCGCCGTCCTTCTCCGCTAGATCGTGACGGTGTCTATTCCGACATTCGAAGCTGTGATCTACTCGAACCACGTCGCGCTCGTTCGCCCAGAAGTCCATACTGAGAAGACTGGTGCTATTCATGTACCCTCTCCGCTAACATCGTGTTCTGACGATCCGGCGCCGATCAGTTCTTCTTGTATCTACATACGCATGTACTTTAGCAGCATGGTGGCCTCAAACTGGCAGCCCTCACCGCGTGACCAGGAAAAGGAACACGCACTGTGTGCTGGGGCTCCACAATGTACCTGTACTCGTCCGCGCGCGAAATGCTGATCATGCAAAGCTGTTTCTTTTTGGCAGATATAGGTCTGTGCTATAGTAAAACGACTCAACATGAACGGTCGACTATTTCTCTAAACGCGACGGATCCGGTCGTTGAGGTCAATTGGGATGGAAGACGCTACATCTGCAGAGATTGATCTAGAGCAGAATGAAGATGTCCAGGACGTACAGCCAGAAGCGCCGGACTACGCGACCTCGCAGCTCGTGCGACCGCTCTACAACTGGGAGATCTCTAGAGACCACCTCGTATTCGCTGACATGTGTGGGCTCGACACGAGCAAGCGTCACGTTTTACACCTCTTAGAGCCTGTTAATGCGGGGGTGCACGGCGGTGTACTACTGACAGCAGCGGGTAACACAGTCCAACTGCTTACTATGAGTCCACAAGTCGCAGCCTCTGGCTCAAGTGTGCAGAGCCGACGTTATGTATTTGGCTTTGGCGGTAGCGGTATTGGCAGTCTCGCGGTGCATCCGTCTCGGAAGTTCTTCGCAGTGGGTGAAAAGGGAGTGAAGCCCAACATCTCCATCTATCGCTACCCGGAACTAACGGTATCTCATGTATTACGGAATGGAACGGAACGCGCTTATGCCAGCGTGGAATTCAGCCAGGACGGCGAAACACTGGCATCTGTGGGCAGTGGCCCCGATTTCCTGTTAACAGTGTGGAAGTGGCGCGAGGAGCAGACGGTTCTTCGATGCAAAGCATTCGGACAAGACGTATTTAGTGTTCGTTTTGCTCCGACGGACAGTGGATTTCTCGCTACCAGTGGCGTCGGACACATCCGCCTCTGGAAGATGGCAGCCACTTTCACTGGTCTCAAACTACAGGGTGACATTGGGAAGTTCGGCAAAAGTGAGCTCAGTGACATCGAAGCTTTTTGCGTGCTCCCCGACAAAAAAGTATTGAGTGGCACGGAACGCGGCGTACTTTTGCTATGGGATGGCAATTTTATCAAGTGTGAGATCATGACATCCCGACGCCATCTTCCCCATGCCGGCACGATTAATGTTGTGGATTTCGATGAAGATGAGGACCATATCGTGACAGCAGGAAAAGATGGCTACGTGCGGTTTTGGAGCTTCGATTCCATTGACAGCGCGGATGTCCCGGCTGATGAGACTGTCGCTCTTGTCCCTATGAAGCGTCAGGTGCTGGTGATGCCTCAAATGGATATTCGTGCTGTGGTGAAGCAAGACACAGGTCGGTATCTTTTGCAGGATGGCGTCGGTGGTGTGCATTTACTGTTGCTTATCAACAATGATGAGCATCTCGTCGAGATGGACTATGTCCCCAACGACACGGGTCGTGCGACGGGGATTGCGTGTTCACCTTACGAGCATCTCGCAGCTACTTGTGGCGAAGATGGCGGTGTTCGTGCGTGGGATTATGTTTCCGGCACTTGTCTGATGGCTGTGTTTCCAGAGCTGCCATGCATCGAAGATCAAGACAATGGCGGTGAATACACGGCACTGGGAGCCGCTACCACGATTGCATGGGTGCCAAAGAGTGCTGCGGTGATTAATGATATCTTACCAGCGAGCAGACAGGTAGCAGTGGGCTTTGATGACGGTTTGGTGCGCATCCTACTAATGGACGTGGATCATCGTGCATGGGTACTCGTCAACGTATTCAAGCCACACAGCAAGCGTGTAACGTGCGTGGCGTATTCACACTCGGGTTCTTCTTTTGTGTCGGCTAGTGCGGATGGAACTTTCTTCCTCTTCCACGTCGTGCCCAATATCAAGTCATCCAAATTTGTTAAGTACCAGTCGGAGTACGAGCCTTACGGATTCCAGCGCGTACCAGCATCCGTGGTTGCTATTTGCTGGCGTGATGATGACGAGGCAGTTCTTGTCACACTAGCAAACGGTCAAGTTTTAGAATATTTCGTGCCCGGTGATCTGGACGGGAATACTGGGGGAGACACTGAGAGATCGGACACTACGACTACTGACGAGTCTATGTTTCAGCATGAAGCCTCTGCTGCAGAACGAGAATCGTTTGAGCTCCAGTTATCATCTCGTGAGTGGATGCTGAAACACAGGAACCGGTTTATGACTGTAAAGGAGCTAGAAATACTCGAGGCTCAATACCCAAACATTAGTTCTCCCGAGACGGAAGACAAAGTCCGTAACCAGTTCCAGGTAGAAGTCAAACCTGCGAATGGTAGAGCAAAGGCGTTGGCGGCTCTCTATACGCCAATGACAGAGCAAGA
>NW_008649041.1:160674-161238 GCF_000247585.1 Phytophthora nicotianae INRA-310
CCCTGTGTAGAACCGCAGCAATTTATATAACTCGAATTAGAATAACGTTAATCCAATCTGATTTCATCCAAAATTAACCAACTTTGTCATGGAGACTCATTTCCGCATTTGCTCCATCCAAGACACACGTACCGTCAATCCTAACCATGTCCAAGGACATGAAATTCCCGGAAGGCTTCATGTGGGGCACTGCCACGGCCTCGTACCAAGTGGAGGGCGCCACCAACGAAGGTGGACGTGGCGACAGCATCTGGGACGCTTTCTCTCGGACACCCGGCAAGATCTGACTATCGATAACTGTCGACTGGCGTACACCCTCGATCCATGGCGCTTCCACACTAGAATCGTCTTGTGTAGTGCTTCGAAGAGTGCGCAGAGAGTACATATGAGCTGGCAGATTATCTTCACCCGCTATTTCGAAGCGAGCGAATACGAAGATGTTGATGGCGTCGAATGGCACTCCAGTTGGTTGATTACCATGCTCAAAACGCACTGACACTTCGAGAGGGGACCCATAGTAGCTCCGTTTCACGTGGCACGGGCAGCAATGAGGAAAACATCTGC
>NW_008649041.1:161365-161907 GCF_000247585.1 Phytophthora nicotianae INRA-310
AAATGTCATTCCGTCTTAGCAACTCCAAATCCATCATTCATGCACCTTTCCTTGATACGGAGTAATATTAATGTATTTATTTTATTGTACTCTACCAGTAGTAAAATAATAAAATAAAACATAGTAATACAACTGAATGTGCCAGTGCTGCACTTTGAGGTCGTGTTTTTGCCTCTCTGTTCACTCTCTGATTAAAAGACCCAATATATACCCTCTACAATACCGTGGTAAGGTGAGCCACTGCTACATTTGAAGTCCCCCTCCCGCCGCGCTCTCTCTCTTTTTTAATGGACACAATATATTAATGCATCCCTTACAACACCCCGACAGGGCTTTCACCCTATACACCGCAGCTATGTTATCCTAGCTATTCGCTAACTATCATCGAAGGTTGAAAACGTGTGGGCTTCAAATATTTATGCTAGCGCCAATCGCTTTATCTTTGGCTGACTGCTCCGCTAATGCACGGTTAGAACTTTTATTATATTCGCTGGCACATGTGATATATTAACTATCGAATGATATATTCAAATAATACTTAT
>NW_008649041.1:162422-162829 GCF_000247585.1 Phytophthora nicotianae INRA-310
AAAGGATATCAAAGCAAAACCTTTCTGATATGATATACCCCAATTTGTTATATTTACCTGTCACATGTTGTAAATCTAACCACTCAAGCAACAATGCAGATATTATGTTGACTTCGAGCGACATGAATATTGAGCCTTACCTTCTCCGCGTACAATGTACTTGGTAAAGCTGTCGTGTCCGTGGCACGTCGCTATGATCATGCTAATGACTAACGTTTGGTACATCTGCATACACTAGCTAATAGCAAAATGACCAAATTGGCAAAACTTGGCAAAACACAAAACGATTTACAGTGTAGTGACCGATTGGGGTGTAACATTAGCTTGGTTTAACTTTCTTACAGATTAGGTTAACTACTACTAATCAGTTTCAGCGCAACTACGATTCCAGCTTTACCCTGGAGGGT
>NW_008649041.1:163040-163841 GCF_000247585.1 Phytophthora nicotianae INRA-310
CAGCGCAACGGAAACAGTCTGGGTGGTAGGCCTTGCCATCCACATTGACGCGTTGTCCAAATCTGTGTCAACCCAAAACAAGTTAGTGCACAATCCACACTGCCGACGCTGCTGCCAAAAAACAATCATCGACAGGAGCGAAGGCCGGTCCAACAAGGCGAGCGTCAGTACTGGATATCATGGAGAAGGATACAGCGTTGGATGAGGACTTCCCCTTGAAAGAGGACGAACGGCGTAAGCTCATGTGTCACAACGATCCTGCTGTCGGTGGTAATGGAGCAACAGGTTGGTCGGGCGGTCCGTCGACAGTGCAGGAGACAGGTGGGTCGAAGTCCGTTCACGGCTTCGAAGCACGCAAACGACTACGCACGGAGCGAAAGGAGAGGCTAGCACGCTGGCAAAGCAGTAAACCAGGCGAGGATGCTGACGATCCAAGGGACGTTGTTGCTATCGCCTTCGCACAGCGTAATATGGGTGACTACAAACTGAAAACTGCTGCAGACTACGTGGTTCCAGAACACCAACGCGTCAATGCAGTGAAGAAACTACGACAAATGGCTCTGCTGGAAGAGAGTTTGTATGCTGCACGCCTGCGCTTCAATGCCAAAGTGCTTGAACTTCGTGAGTTGAAGGTGCAGTTGATTAATGAGCTGCATCGCGACCAAGAGCGACTAGTCGAGCTCCGTGCCGCACTAGCTTCAGGCGGGTCAACATCTGCTAAGACATCCACAGATCTAGTTGTTGACCTTCGCGAGTGGCCGGAGCAGCGAGAGCGTGTAAGCGATGCCGATATTGAGCTCT
>NW_008649041.1:182961-185544 GCF_000247585.1 Phytophthora nicotianae INRA-310
CACTTTTGTCCTTGGGTGGCTGGGCGTAAATCTACTGGAGTTGATGACTATGGCGAGATCGACCCGAAGCTGTGGGAGTTCATCAAGCTGCCGGGATGGAGGCAATATGCTCAGGTAATGTCATATGACCGAATTGCTTGAATGAATATTTAACCTAAAGGTTGTTTCTGGACAGTGTTTGAGTTTCCTAGGTAATCCGGAGGATCGAGCTGTCGTAGCTGGGACTTCTAACGACTCGCAAGAAGTGAAAGTGTGCGATCCAGTGGAAGCACTAGAGTCAGTACGAGCTGTACTGGGCCTTTAACGCAGTTGAAATCAAGGTTTGTGGCTAACAGTGAGCTCGAGAATGTCAGCATTGATATACGTATGAGAAGATGCGTGATTGTCGTTTCGACGGATGTTGTCTATTGATATGCTCATCATACTCACTTTTATCAGACCCAAAATATTCAGGGACTGGCAGAAGATGAGCGACGACGAACAGGTGTTGAGTGAAGATGACGGTGCTGATCTGTTTGAAAGTGACTCTGAAGATCAGGGCAGTGAAACTGAGCTATCACTCGCCTTACCATCGCTATCCCTCGACTCTTCAGATGTCAGATCACCTGACCACCATGGTCTTGATGAGGGTGCAGAACACGAAAACACTGACTGTGCTACCGATCAAAATGTTGATAATGACTTTGGCGTTGGTGTCGAATCATGTGCTGCAAAAACCGAAGGAGAGGGTCATGAACTCTACGTCCACGAAGATATTTCAGCAAGAGCTGACGGTGATGACCCTGGTTTAGCTGAATTACAAACCTGTCGATCTAGCCAGGACAAATTACCAAGTGAAAAATATGAAGTTAGGAACGAAGATGATGTGGTGACTCAACCTCCTGCCGTGATAGCACTATGTGAAAGCCCAAAACTACCCGACCCTGATGATCATCAAACGATCGATGCAGACCAGAAGTCACTCGATTCTGACAAAATTGACAACAATCTCAGTATTACGGAACAGGATGATTCTGACCACGAGGGAGGTGGTCGAGGCCTTCCTGACGGCGCTGAGCTCACACCAAGAATTACCCCATCAACGGAAAATTCTACTGAGATTCGAGACACTAGTGCATCATCTGCAGACAAAACAGTGCGCTTCGAGCCCAGCAACTACGTGCCTTTACCTGCTGCACACGAAGAACTCACTACAACACCAAACCCAGCACAAACCCAGCTCAATGAAGATACGAACGACCAAAACACCCCCGACAAAACGTCTAATGAAAACTTGCAGCTACCGGCCGAAATCAACCCGTCACACTCCACAGACGCAACAAAGCCACCAGTTTATACCATCGAATCCCTGTTTCCTGTCGTATACGAAGACAACATTCCCATATCGCCTGGAAGTGAAATTGCTCAAGTAGTGCCGATATCAAGTGGTTTTACGAATACTAAAAAGCCGACTCGGAGGCGAAGAGCACAAATCGACGATAACCCGGATAAGACTATTGCTTCACGTTTAGCAGCTCTTCAAGCTCGACTTGATGCAGCTAAAAACGAACTGGTCAATGCAACTCGTACGCTCCAACTAAAGCTGTCGATAGTTGAGACTGATAACAAGAAACTGTCAGAACGGAACGCTCGTTTGAAGACTCAGCTCTCGTTGGCAACTGCTAACCTGCAGCGAACTACCGCTGAAATGATCAGACTCAACACTGAGAACGAGGTATATGCTGCTAAACTACCACAATTGCAAGCTGAATTGCTAGACGAGACGTCGCAAGTAGATGAAACACAAGCCCAATCCGTGCAGACTCAGCTGGCTTTGACGCAACTTAGGGCACGATCGCATGTCCTCCAAACACGAAAAAATTCTCTCGAGGCGCAGAATAACAAATTAACACAAAAACTACGAGAATGTCAGCAACAATTGAGGCGTAAAACGGCAGCGTTGCAGCAACAGACCGAAAAGGCGAACAAATTTGAGCTCGACTTGAACCAGCTCAAGACCACTCACACACAAGAAAAACTCGACTGGAAGAACCGGTTGACGGCTGCATTAAAGCGATTTGAGCACGATAAAACGAAGTTAGAAAATGAATTCAAAGCTGCAGAGAGAAAAGTGGTCCGTGAGATGAAGGGCAGAGCGGAGAAAGCTCTTAAGAAGCGACGTACTGCAGAAGCCACGACTGTTAGGCTGAACGAGCAACTGAAGCAATGCAAATGGGAACTCTCATCGGCTAATGACATGGTCCTAGGCCGCACAAACGAAGTCCGAACTCTCGAGGCTCTTCTGCGCAAGGCACATCGTACTGAAGCCACGCTTCGCAATGACCTGGCTATCTGTAAGACTAGGTTACACTCTCTTCAGGACGAGAAGAAGCGTAGCATGGCACGTTCTGGCATTGTGCGAACTCGTCGTCATCGACTTGGAAACCAGGTTCCTATTGAGATGCTGCTAACTGATAGTAGCGACGACGAAGACCAAGACAACCAGGTGAAAGAACAGTGTATCCATTGTCTCGCTTCAACTAAAGATCAATCTCCATGTTCACCTTGCAGTGAATGTCCACAACTTAAAGACAAGATACACCA
>NW_008649041.1:187754-190270 GCF_000247585.1 Phytophthora nicotianae INRA-310
AACAAGACGATTTCTACCTTCCAGACGATCAGTAATGCCTGGGATGAGTCTCTGGGTGGTTCCAAGTTTGACCTGCGTTTGGCTGAGCACCTGGCGAAGGAGTTTAGTGAGAAGATTGGCGAGGATATCCGCAAGGTGCCTCGTCCGATGGCCAAGATCCGTGCTCAAGCCAAAAAGACCAAGACGGTGCTGTCGGCCAATGAGGAGATCCCTGTGGTCATGCAGAGTCTGTACAATGACATTGACTTCTTCACGTCCATGACTCGCTCCAAGCTCGAGGAGCTTTCTTCGGACCTGTTTGACCGCACCTTGAAGCCTGTGGAGGTGGCTCTGGAGAAGGCTGGGCTGACTGCTGCCGACATTGACGAGATTGAGATCATTGGTGGTGGTGTGCGTATGCCCAAGATCCAGCAACAGCTCACGGAGTTCTTCGACGGCAAAGATCTGGGTGTGCATCTGAACGGTGACGAGGCGATGGCTCTAGGTGCCGCTTTCCGTGCCGCCAACCTCAGCAACTCGTTCCGTGTGCGTCAAGTGGGAATGACTGACATTGCGTCGTACCCGATCGGTGTGCGTCTTGTGGATCTGTCGGCTACTGAGCCCACGGACAGCAACAACGACGATGAGGTGGAGACCAAGCAGTGGATGAAGCGTGCAGCTCTGTTCTCGGAGTCGCACCGCCTCGGTCTGCGCAAGTCTGTGTCGTTCTCGCACTCGAAGGACGTATCCTGCACGTTCCGCTACGACAAGCCGTCGATGCTTCCTGCCGGTGTGAGTGTACAGATCGCCAAGTTCAACATCACGGGCGTTGAGAAGTTTGCCGCTCGTATGGCCGAGAAGAACCTGGGCGAGCCTAAAGTGACGCTCTCTTTCGAGCTGGACAGCAACGGTATTGCTCAAATTGCCAAGGCTGAAGCCACGCTAGAAGAGGAGGTTGAAGTTGAAGTGGTTGTGAAGAAGGAGAAGAAGAGCAAGAAGACGAAGAAGGAAGACAGCAGTGCTGACAGCAGCGAAGCTGGTGACGAGGAGGAGGCCGAGGAAAAGCCAGAGACGAGGATGGAGAAGCAGATCAAGACGCACCGTGAGAAACTGACGGTGGTGCGTGCACACGAGACGCGTGAGCCTGAAGAAGGCATGAGTGTGCTGTCTATGAGCGAGGCTGTCAAGAAGGAGTCGATGCGTATGTTGAACGAGATGGAGAAGGCCGACAACAAGCGTCGTGCTGACTTGGAGGCCAAGAACAACCTCGAGACCTTCATTTACAAGGCTCACGATGCTCTGTCCGCCCAGGAGAGCGACATTAAGCAGGTTACGGTGCCGGAGCAAATTGAGTCGCTGCAGACCAAACTGGACGAGACGGAGGAATGGCTGTACGATGACGGCGACAAGGTGGAGGCTGCTGAGTACAAGAAGAAGATGGATTCACTGGACTCGGACCTCAGCGCCATCCTCTTCCGCGTGGCGGAGCTGAAGGAGCTGCCGATCGCCATCAACACTGCGCAGGAGTACGCCTTCAGCACGCGCGAGCTCATGACCGAGTGGAGCACGAGCAAGCCACAGGTGACGGACGAGGAGCGCAGTGACGTGCTCGAGAAGATTGACGAGCTGGAGGCGTGGCTGACCGAGTCGGAGGCGTCGCAGAAGGCTGCTCCCAAGTACGAGAAGCCTGTGGTGACGTCGGCGGACGTGGCCAAGAAGGTCCAGGGCGTTAAGAAGTTCGTCGCCGTCCTGGCCAAGCGACCGAAGCCACAACCGGTGAAGACCGACAAGAACGACACCGAGAAGGACGACTCCAAGACTGAGGAAGAGACCTCGTCCAAGGATACCGACACTGATGAGACCGCTGAACCTGAGGTCAAGGAGACCGAGGAGAAGGAGTCTACTGACGAGAAGGATGAATTGTAGAAAAGACACACACAAACCATTCGCAAGGACCTTATCAAAATAAAGAAACCTGTACGCCTTGCAACCTTTACTCTCCTAATACCGGTACTTGATCTTCCTCACGTAAACGCATTACCGTACTCCACTCGGTAGTTTCTTTTAGTAATCGGTACAAAGCCTTCTATAAAGCTCGTGTACAAGACCACCACTTCATTCGGGTCCAGTCCGAGCCACGAGACGAACGGTGCAGCCTTCACCACGTCCTCCAGCTCCTCTGCAACCCCCACTTTACGATATCTCCGCAGTAACACTCCTTTGCCCTGTGGTTTGCACTGCACAAACATCGTTCCTACTCCATTCACCACTGGACACATGTAATACCGGTTTACACGCTGTCGATCCACTTTGCAATGCAAGGACGTCATCTTGTAGAAAACATCTTCGCGTTTCGGGTGGAACTTTTTGTCTTGCACCACCTTGCAGTACAGATCATAGAGCGCATAGGGTCCAGCGTTCGGAATGAAGTTCACGTTGTCCTCGTTGGCAATGGGGCGGGTGAAGGTATCGACAAACTGTGCGATAATTGTCGCAACTGGTCGAGGAGGAGTAGAATTACGTCGTGTCGGCGGGGT
>NW_008649041.1:191710-194683 GCF_000247585.1 Phytophthora nicotianae INRA-310
CGTGGGTGGTTCCTTTCGGGCTTCTAGCTCGACGTCAGCATCAAAGAAGGAGTCGGAGGATGCTTGGGAATTTGATGGAGCTTTCGAAGACGTTAAGGTGTTTGAATGAGTGCATCGGTTCATCTTGATACCCTTATTACTTTTGTTCTTCCCTTGGGCCTCCACGGCCATGCGTAGAGCCTCTGTCCACTGTAAATATTCCTTAGCATCTCGTGCGCGGCAGGTGAGAGTACGACGTCGTCCAGACGGTCCAACACTCCCGTATGCAATGCTGAACTCGAATCGGGTGCTCAGTAAACCATCTTCACCACAAATGATCTCGACGGGGTCTCGAGTGCCATTCAACTCGATTTTCTCTCGACGTGCATGACCCATGAGCGACCGATGGCAGAAAGTTATCGAGTAGTGGTGCGTCTCGTTTGGCTGAGCCATTGTAGTCACCTTATCGATATCATCATCATCCGAATCATCCGAGTCGTCGTCACAATTGTCAAAATGAGCTTCATCTTCGCCTAAGCTGCTAGTAGTGGTGACCATCAGTTGGAGAGCTGCTGGCTTCCACAGAAGCTTGCACGAGCGAACACGGATACTTCCAGCGCATATGATCTCCTGTCGGACGACTCGTCTGTTGTCCAGTGCCTTGCTACTCTGCCGATATCTGCTGGTACCCATTGATGCAGTGCTTCGACTTACGCTGCTCGAACCAGTGCTGGTTACAGAAGCGAGTCGACTAGGCGAACGTCCACTGAAGTCGGGCAGCGGCATCGGGATGTTCACTTTTGCGGAGGTGGGCAAATTCGATAATAACGGCCGAGAAAAGCCCAGGAGACAGTTAGCAGCGAAGATCATTTGCATGCAGTCTTGAGGCTGACAGGGACGTTGCACTTCCCACATTCCAGCAACGGACATTAAATACTCACCGAATGTGCTCTTGGTGGAGTCTTCCGAGCCCACACGCTCCGACTCGTCCAGTTCAGTGGGCATGGAGTAATGTTAACGCGCACGAAAGTCATTGAAGCACAACGGGTACCTTTGGAGCCTTTCGGACAGATTTGGGGTGGATTTACAATGTTACACACTCGACCTTGCAAGTAGCTCGTTCGTGAACGCTGCGGTGTTGGGGTGCAATATCAACTAGCCATCGTTACTACTGAGACGTTCAGTGGAAAGGTGCTGGACTGGTACTTCACGTGTAGCATCTCACCAGAAATTCACTTGCATCTCCACTGAACTGTTAAAAGCTTTGGACGCCGCACAGCAGCAAGTGCATACCGTGCATGTATCAGGTTAGTTGGGAAGCACCAATCTTCATTTTTCAAACTTTACTTGCAAGATCCGTTAGACCTTGCGGATACCTACAGCCATTTCTTGTAGAACTTAAAGTATGTTACCGTCCCGGTGGCGATGGTCGACACGACACCCCACCAGATCATGTATCCGTGTTCATACTGCAGCTCCGGCATGTTGACGAAGTTCATTCCGTACAGACCAGTGAGGAACTGCGCCGGCAGAAACACGGTTGCCACGAGTGTCAGTGTGTAGCTCACTTCGTTCTGTTGGGCATGTCGGGCGTTGTGGAAATCATTCACTAGACTATGACATCGATCCAGAAGGCGATCACAAGTCTCGTCGATGACTGTCACGTGGTCTTGAACATCTCGGAAGTATCTCAACGTCTCGCCCTCAAAGTCGTTCGACTCCATGAGCTGCGTGATCATTTCACGCAGTGGTTTGCACAATAATTTGAGCCCCTTGATTTCCTTCGAACATTTCGCTAGACGATCAACATCGAAGTTGCGTGGATCGTGACGTAGAAGGCGAGATAGCATCGCAACCTTGGCTCCATACGTGTGTGCAATAGGCGACAGCTCATCAATGCACACGTCCACGATGGAATACACCAGGAAAGCCGTGCCGTTCTGTCGAACTTTGGAGTACGAAGTATGCAGTCGCTGCTTCAACGTTGGCCACAAAGTACTCGCAGACTCTTGCACACTAATAACCACATTATCCATAATATACAGACTCAGTTGTTCCGGTGGAGCCATAATACGCCCCATGGCCAGTTCGTCGAGTCGTTTCTCCAGTTCAGCTTTGCTCATCTTTTCGAAAGGCGAGACCTTATCATCTCGAACATACAGTGAGGCGCGATACATGCTCTGATACTCCAAAGTCTTCTCTAAATCACGCGCATGAACCGTTTGAAGCACCAGCGACGAGTGCTCGTCGTAGTGTTCGTACTTTGGTCGTTCAATATCGGAATCCAGTGTATCTTCCACTGCAAGGGGATGCAGACGATATCGCACCGCCAACCTCCGCATCATAAGCGGGTCCGTTCCCTCTACGTTGATCCATCGGACACTCGCCCAGTTCGGTCGTTTCGAGTACATGAACTTCTCCACCCCTTCAATTGGATACGCACTTCTGATGCGATCAGGCGAGTACTCAATCGATCCCAGTCTAGCAACTGGGACATTGGAGCCGTACATTTTAGCATACTCTCGATTCAAAGCCTCCACAAAGTCCGGACTAAAGAGCTGCGCCAGTTTAATCTCCTGGATCGCATACAGAAATTCTTCGTATGTGATCCCGCCGCTCTTATCGTCGTCTACCTGGCCGATAAAGGCCTTGAACTCGTCCTCATTCTCGCACGAAATCCCCATCGCTTGTAAACCCCGCCGAAACCCGTCATACGACACCATCCCGTGTTCTTAAGCATGACCAAAAATAAAAAAATTAGTAGTTAGCTTATTAAAATTTATATCACTGCAGCTCACCATTGGGCTGGAAGAGCGAGAAGAGCTTGGTGAGCTTGGCCGTGGTGAGGTCGTAGTGCGGGTCCATGAGGTCCCATTGATCCGTCTCCTCGGCGACCCCAGGACCTTCAGACCAGTCCAAAGGGTGCGAGTCTCTCGCTCTTGACACGAGACTTAGCAGGTCCTTCCCGTGCAGCGTCGGCAACTCTGGGGTCGG
>NW_008649041.1:196768-199363 GCF_000247585.1 Phytophthora nicotianae INRA-310
TTCAGTGGACGTCGCAGGCAGAATCGGTCGGCGAACAGCGTGGACATCGGCATGACCGGGTTGATTGACTGGGAGAGTTACGTGTGTGCTAGACGGCTGATTCGGTTGTAAGCGTTCGTGGTGGCGTCTTCTGCTTCTTTTTACTACGGTCGACACTGGCTTCTGGACAGTGGTTCCTACCCACTGTGATACATGAACGGCCTCAGAAAGTAGAAGGAAATGGTTTTGCTATGATCGGCAAAATCTTGTAGCAACATAAGAAACAATATGTTGCGCGATGGTGTACCACCTCAACTTCGATGCACGATGACAGGCTTGGCGAAAGTGCCAGGTAGGTCGCCCTGCTTGTGGTTGGCGTTCGAGCATAATAGCGGCCAAATGCATTATCCTGCCTTGTGCTTGAACCATAGCGGCGCAGAAGCATGAGGCGATGTTGCCAGATCGAGTGAACTCGAGCCATCACCAGCGCTGCATCAGCACACCCACTGTCGTAATCCACTGTCAGGAATCAGAGGATGATGGACAACGACTCGGACCCCAAAGTTGACGGAGTGCAAGTTGCTCTACTTCGACGCGCAACGTAAGCCAGTTATGGTTCGAACTACGCCATATGAGAAAAAAATGGAAATCGAAACAAACGTAACAAGAAAGCGGACATTGTATCACCTCTCACCTAATTCAATTACAATAAAAGCTGCCCAGTTCTGCGCGCCACAACGCACTGTGCTGGAACACGGTGCTCCTGCTACAGTACAAATGAGCTCTTGCATCACTCGGCGGTGGTTATCACACGCTATATTGGAACGTTTATTTATTTTTGGACGAGAAACTTGCGTGGTCTGATTCTTTTTTTAACATGTCCAGCATCCGATCCTCGAACGCGCTTAGTTGAAGCGCGCTTCAAGGACTTGAACCTGAAAGATCTAAAGTGAACTTTAGTCTTAAGTCATCCACCAAAGGCGAACGCTGCTGAAGATCGTATTTCACGTAGTTTTTTTTAACGAACGCGAATCATGAGGACCAAAAATGCAGGAAGCAGCGAAAAGAAGCACAGTGTTTTGTTGAATACATAGCAGCCACGACTGTAGCTGCGACGAGCAACGTGCTACGGCAGCGTGCCAACCGTTGCCAAGGGTTCGTTGGTCATTTGAAGTGTACCACTTCACGCGTGACCGTTCCGTCAGAGTTCAGTCTGCACATACCGCTTGAGTTGCTGCAAGGGAATCGTGTTTCCTTCGAATTTCTGCCCGCAAAAGACGCATCTATCTTGCTGCAGTTAAAAACACGCAGTACGTCTAGCACACACGTAACTCTCCCAGTCAATCAACCCGGTCATGCCGATGTCCACGCTGTTCGCCGACCGATTCTGCCTGCGACGTCCACTGAACGACGCGCTCTATGGACCCGTGGGGCTCTACGAGGACACAAAGCGCGGCGAGATTGTCGCCATCAAGCAGGTGTCGCTCGCGCGGGCCGTGGCGGCGCTGCGTCGCAACCCAAACATGGACAACCCCTGGAGCGAGCACCGCGTGGTCTCGCGCCTTATGACGCTGCCACCGCACACAAATGTCGTTCGTTTCCGCGGCGAGTTCCTGCACATGCAGGATACATGGTGCGTCGTCATGGAGTTTTGTCCTGGTGGAGACCTGTGGGATCTCCTGGAGTGCTCACCCAAGAACCGCCTGCCTGAGAGTGAAGCGCGCCAGCTCTTCCGTCAGTGCGTTCGTGGCGTGCGGTTCCTACACGCACACGGCATCGCACACCGCGACCTATCGCTCGAGAATGTCTTCTATTGTCGCGGTGTGTGTAAGATCGGCGACTTCGGTCTCAGCACGGACGCGGCGCTTAGAGGCAGTGGAGAGGCCGTGGGCAAGGCCTATTACATGGCGCCCGAGGTGGTCAACCAGGAGGCGTACGACGCCTACGCTGCCGACATGTGGTCGCTCGGTATCATGCTCTTCATCATGCTCACGGGGTCGCCGCTCACGTCCAATGCGTCACGCGACAACAAGCCGTTTGCCGCGTTTTGCGAGCTGGGCGTGGCGAAGGTCATCGACTCATGGGGACTCTCGGATCGGATATCCGTCGAGACAGTTGTGCTGCTGGACACGTTGCTCAGCGTGAACCCGGCCGAGCGACCAACATCGACCGAGCTACTTGAACTCCTGGAGGTGGCAGGCGATGGTATTAATAGTCGTCCAGCAGTAGTGTAGCTGGAGATAATAGTGATGTAGAAGGTAACCCGACGATGTCGTAAAACATATTGGAAGCAGCACGTAATATAATACCGAAATAATCTAAAGTCAATGCGCACTTGAGACAAATAGTCGCTTAAAAATAATAGCTTAACCTAGTTGGTTGAGCTGAGGCATGCAGCGTGAGGTCAAGGCTATCTCATCGAATCTCTCGCTGGCATAGGGGCTGCGAAAGAACTTTTTGTAGACCAAAAGAGCATTAAAGCCGTGCTGACTGATTGCTGCTCTACTTGCACCTCACACTTTCTAAAACGACGACGTTCGCGTCCAGATTTTGAAATCTGAAAACCTGGTCGAAAACCTGTTTCTAGAAAAGAGAAGTATGTCTTTTATCGTTGTT
>NW_008649041.1:200488-204260 GCF_000247585.1 Phytophthora nicotianae INRA-310
CAGCGCCACGTGAGATGTTGCCACGTTTGCACAGCCCTATGTTTTCCATTCAACAGTTCGTTTGTTTTTCTTTGTGACGGCGAAACGCATGTGGAAGTTGCCAGCCTGTTTTTCCATTCCCATTCACGTTGTATGGCGACAACTCGTTGCGACAGTGAGAGCAGTACCTACCGTAAATTACGAACGACCTTAGCGCCAGTGTTCTGGACTGATGCGGCAATAAAGCAGCCAGGTTTTGTACGTTTTAGGCACTCAGCAATTCGGTTTCAGCTCTGTTCACAAAGATGACCCTGGTTTTGAAAATGCTTCATGGGTATTTTCTTCACGAGGTTTAAACAAATGCCTGAACTAATAAATGATTAAACTTCAGTTTCGGTCGCCGGCCAGACTTCACGCCGACGAAGTACTCACCAGCAGTGCAACAAGTATTAAATGGCCCCCTTATTGCCGCCGTCAGCAGCCACGCCGTATATTCGCCGTCGTCATCACAATCGGAAATGACGAAATACGGGCCCGTACATTACATGTACTTGTCGTAATCAGCGTTTTTATCTAATCAGCTACATAAGGTCGAACTTCATTATTTTGTGTGTTCATTTTACCGCAAGGCAGTCATCTAATTGTCGCTCGAGTGAACTGTCATTCATTCTTACTAAGCTCGATCGTCATTGCCACAAAACAAAAGAGAGCTCGAATCGAACGACTCGTGGAAAGCGGTGTGACTTACCACGCATCATGGCTCGTCTTGCAACTGGATATGTATTGCCTCGGAAAATCCGCGACGCCCAAGTGCGATCCTTCTCTGAGCGTAGGTTGGTGACGGGTTTATGTTCAGGAACTGCGCTCAAGCGCGTTGTGCTCTTCATTCTCCATTTGGAGGTGCAATACCCAAAGCTGTTACAAGGCGAAGCGTCCTGAGTCTCCTAGAACCACCTCTGTCAACTTACCCCACGCCGTCAGAACAGCCATGATCCGCCAGCGTTACCGGATCAAGCGTAAGATCAGTGACGCACTGTACGGCTGCGTATGCGCCTGTGAGGACACGCACCGCGACAATGAGCTCGTTGCCATCAAGCAGGTATCACTCGAGCTGGCCGCCGGTCTGCTCGAGGCGCATCCTAACGCTGACAACCCGTGGCAGGAGTGTCGCGTCATCACCAAGCTGCTGGCGCTGCCGCAGCACCCGAACATCGTGCATTTCCGCCAGGAATTCCTGCACAACGAGTCCTGGTTCGTAGTCATGGAGCATTGCCCTCAAGGGGACCTCTGGGACCGTGTAAAGCGCTCGCCCAATAGCCGAGTGCCTGAGCGTGAGGCGCTGCGACTCTTCCGTGAGGTCACAATGGGACTACAGTTTCTGCACTCAAATGGCATCGCTCACCGAGACGTGTCGCTCGAGAATGTGCTGATGCGCAATGGTGTGTGCAAGATCTCGGATTTCGGACTCGCCACGGACGCCCAGCGCACGTGCAAGAACGATGTTGTGGGTAAGGCGTCCTACATGGCACCAGAGGTCGTGGCGGGCGAGGACTACTCAGCCGTTCTCGCCGATATGTGGTCGCTGGGCATCGTACTGTTCGTCATGCTGACGGGCTCACCGCTCGTGCACATTGCATCCGAGAACGAAAATGCCTTTGCGGCCTTCCTGCAGCTCGGAGTTCGTCGCGTGGTGCGCGCATGGAAGATGTCATCGTTCATTTCGGAGGAAGTGTGCGACCTGATGTCGGCGCTGCTGCAGCGAGACCCAACTCAGCGCTTCACGGCAGCCGAAGTGCTCGCCCACCCACTGCTGCAGCTGCCATGAAGTTCTTTCCTCTTAACGTGTTTGTGCGGGTTCGCAGCTAGCGTTTTTTTTAGCTGTTAGTTTGTTGGCGTTCGCATCACGTGTCCGCTATTATACATCTCGATGTTGAAGTCAGTGCATATGTCAAAGTGGAAATGGAGGCTGAACACGCCAATACAGCGGTTTACTAACACAGACGGCACCTAAGCTGTAGCTTGTTTGAATGCCGCCATTGTGGAGTTCTTCTTACATGTCTAGCCGTAAATGTTCAAATCATTATTGTGTGCCGAATACTGCATTCTTCACTTCGATTTGGTAAAACGCTATATTCACGAACGAAAAGGAATTTCTGATGAAAATAAAGGCAATAATCAGTATTTTATCCCCGCATGTACATGCATACCTTATTGGCTTCTCCCGGGCTCGGGCTCAAGCTTTCGATTGTGCCGGCATCGTGCGGCACTACTGCCGCCTTCACACTCTAGTATCCCCACTCTTTGAATTGAACCGGCCCTTTAAGCATAAGTACAAATATTACCAGCATCTCTTAGCGGTTCCCATTTACTTTTTCGGCACATGAAGGTGTATTATTATATTAATAGCATTAAGCAAACTTGCTTGATGGGGCAGCGCTTGTGTGCAGCATAAAATAGAACAGCCCCTTCCAGCGCACAAAGGGATGGACATGTACTATTTTGAAGGAAGCCTACTGGATGAAAGTCAACCTTCCAAAACCTGTTTAGCGAACCAGAGATTACACACAAAAAGAAAAATATTCTATCGCGACTAAGAATACCATATTTGTTACTTTTATTTTGCAGCCAGGTTGTACTCCAGTTGACATTTGTATGATGATTTCTAGCAAGAATATAACGTTCGAAATAGTATCGCTTAACGCAGAAATGGACTTCTCTTGTCCACGATAATATGCGCGTTTCGGTTTTGTTGGGTGTAATATCGGCGTTAGAACGAATAAGACAACAAAAAACCATCGTCAGACAGATTTGTTCTTGCTGCATTCGGGGGAAAACTGTTTCGAAATGAGCACTAGAACATCGTTATTACGCTCGGTTTACCGGGGCCCATTAGGTTTTTTTTTTTCGTAAAACTTAGGCAAGTTAGCTAAATTCACGCTGAAAATACTGCTGGAACCTCTCGATACTGGCTATTGCATGAATTCTGTTTTATCTTTAAATCGCTGCTTTTACGGAAGAGACAGCACGGAAATAAATTGAGGTTTTTCTCGACGAAATTCGCATTCACTCAGAGATTTATACAATAGCAGGCCAGTAACGATTTATTTGAAAAGTTATGGTCAATTTTACATATGATTTAAGCGACACTTAAGATTAAACCGTACTTTTATTTGGCTTCTAGCAAGCGGAAGCCTTTGATGACAATCGCCTTCGGTATGGGGAGCGAAGACGGAGTTAGGTTTGATATTGCGCTTAGATAGAGCTTGCGTACCCGAGGCAACGCATAATTATTGCCACCACCGCAAGAAATTACACACTGCAAAATCCTTTGAAGCGTAACGACGCACTTGTCGATTATCGTGCGTGGTAAGCCTCGAAAAGCGTCTTCCACTACAGCGATCAACCCCTGGAGTTTATGCATAGGGTAGCGATACTGAACACTCTGAATAGCATTGAACAGACCAAGATCGAGGACGTTCATGTCCGGCGAGCGAGGTGGCTGACACGTCGTCTCTATCGTCCAGCCGTGCTCGATCCCGGCCTCAAGAATATCCCCCGTTGTCTTCAGCAACATGTGGTCCAGCGTTGTCTTGCTGCACCTTAATGCACAGCGATTTTCTCCCTACAGTACGATAAATATTGATCACAATAAAAAATAATTAATCAATTGCTTTACCTGGCCAAAGTTGCCGAATTACTGGAAATACTTTTTTCCTTGAGCATCTTCACGTACACCTTTCGCGTCATGTTGACGTTTTTCACCTCAATAGTGCCTTTTGCTCTATTTGCCGAG
>NW_008649041.1:205360-208070 GCF_000247585.1 Phytophthora nicotianae INRA-310
ACACACACACACACACACACACATCATTTTTTCCTGTTCACTATTTTTGAGGTAATTTCAGTGAAATGCCAAAGTTTGGTTGCGATGACGGCGGCTCTGAGCAACTCGCTTCGTTCGAGTTAGTGGCGTCCTACGTTGGGGGTGGCTGCTCTGTAGATCGTGTCGTAGACAGAAGCGATGCGAATGTATTGCCACAGTTACTCGCAGCCTCAGACAGCCGCGGGAGATATAGCTTGTCCAGCTGCTGCAAGTAGCTCGAGAGCTTGGCGTCCGTAGCTTTTGCAACGTAGTTCTGAAGTTTGAGTTTAACATCTTCGTGGAGCGTTAAAATTGGTTCCCACGAATTCTCAATATCCTCCATGCCCTCCCATACCCTATAATCTTATAATCATGCTCGGCGCTGTCGCGGTGGCTCAGGAAATCACGCACTGTAAGAGAGATATCCTGGTTGGAAATATGCTCACGGATTTCTTCCGTCACATTGAACGAGCTGTCTACATACAGTTTAAGCCGTGAGGCGTGGACATCTCGAACGAATCCATCAATCAGGTGCTCTGCCATAAATGAGTTGGGTTTGACGTCGACAACTTTGTATGGGCCAACCCATTTCACTGAGAGTTTATTCATCTTAAGTCGACTTTGAATTCGCGACCACAGTACATAGTCGCCGATGTGAAAGTTCACCGGATGGGCACTTCGTTGGTTCTTCTTATTGCGTCGTGTTTGCTTTATTTTTGCCTCTTCCAAGCCTCGGTGCATAATTTGAATAGAGTCTCAAAGCTTATTCACATGAGTCACAATGTTATCCGACATCTCGTCAAAATGATGGACTTGTCCCCCCTCACTATCTGCCGTCACAATGTTTCTTAGTGGAGAGGGGCGGTTCATTCCAATGACTACTTCAATGGGCAACAAGTTGGCCAGCGACTGAACCGGTGTCTGGTTCGGGACCGCCTGTACAAGAGATAGTACGTCCACCCACTGGTTCTACTGAAATTCTAGTATCATCACGCAAAATATCTTAAAGATGTCTCTATTAATGCTCTCCACACTGCCATTTATCCAGGGGCAGTAAGCGATAGTGAAATATTGGCGAGTCTGTGTGCCTTGGCACAATTCGGCTATCAGATGGTTCTTAAAGTGAGTAGCTGTGTCGCTCATGAAAACCTTCGGGGCCCCAAACCTCATCAACCATGGAATCAACCATGGAATGATTGATGAGGTTTGGGGCCCGAAGGTTCTCATAAGTAGCAGTCAAAGCATTTGCCTTTTGGCATGGTACTAAGTACTAAAGTGCGAGTAATCATCCTTCTGCAACAATACGTAGTCATTGGACCCATCGTAGTTGCCAATGTACAGGAAATTTATGTGGGGGCCTCGTTGTGCTCTGCTGAACGGAACAGTTCTCCATACGGTCGGGGGATAATGTTGCCTCCCTTCACGTGGCAACAGAGTAGACAATTAGCACAAAACGCGCGTGCTGTTGTGTGACATTGCTGATGTCAAAGTATCCTTCAAGTTCCTGAATCATTGCATTTACACCGCGGTGGCAGTGGCTTTCGCAACGAGCGACAACCATGAGGCGCTGCAAAAGTTCTTCGGTTTTTCCAGGAATCCACGGTCTCCCGAAAGAATCACATAAACTCCACGCTTATTCAAATTATACGATGTCGTCCAAGGTCGCCTACTTGATGGTTGCTAAAGGCCGAAAACGCGACGGCTGCTGATCTGGTTCCCAGCGCTTTACAGAGGTCGTACAAGCAGCTGTCGGTTGCTGCCGAGCCCATCTCGAAAACATGTTATCCCATACGTAATCCTCTCCTGCAAAGTGTTCGATTTCGTACTTGAATCCATTGAGCTTCAAACTCCTTCTTAGTAGTTTTCCTCGTATGCGCTTTTTTATTTCTACACCAGGTGCAAATATGCAAACGAGATTTCTGTGATCGGTGAATATTTTAAAGCCTGTATCACGAATCGGCAGACAATCCAACTCACAGCACGCTCGAACGATAGGTAACTCTCTATCTCAATGACACCCCAGTTTTTGGATGCGCCGTGGAAAGTCCCGCTCATGCAGTGCAGTAGAGTATGGTCCAACTCGTCAACAGGCAGCGACAAGCTCCACTCTGTCACTTGAGCGAGTATTATGCTCCATCCTTCATCGCTCGCATCGCTGTACATGCAGACAGTTCCACAAGAATCTGGTGGAGCAAGTGTCGCTGGGTTTTGCAGTAGCATCTTAACATTTTCCAAGCTTCCTAGCTCTTCGTGTGACAGTTCCGTCAAAATATTTCTTGTCACACGTTCCGTTCGACGCGTTCCAGTCAACTCCTTGTCCAACCTTTCCTCAAGAGGTAGGCTAATACGAGCGAAATCAACTAGACTGCTACGCATCCAGTCAGCAGCGCTGATAAACTGCTGTAGAGAATCAGCAGTGGTTGGAGGTGGCATATCCAACAGAGCTTGGATTTTATCTGAGTCGTACACCACAGAAGAGGCCGGCCCAGATCTCTTCAGTAAAACTTGTAGCAGTCGGGTTCGTCGGGTCCGACTAGGTTAAATTTCTTTTCATCAGAAAAAATTATTAGCTTCCAAACGTTTTCTTTCTGAGCCGCCACAGAAAGACGCTCAGCAATTCCAAGCGAGCTGCCTTGTGCTCCGCTGTTAGTGGTAGAGTTCTGTCCATTTTATAGTACGTTAGAACGTCTAC
>NW_008649041.1:209545-212468 GCF_000247585.1 Phytophthora nicotianae INRA-310
CCTTATGCCTACAACCATACAGGTTGAGCCATGGATACACAGGCCACTGACCTTGTAAATCTCATTACTTTAAGGCAACTGCCAAAATAGTAGGAATCTTACTCACATCGTGGCTGCCAACTTGACACAGAAAGCTCTCTAGCTCAAGGTCAGCTTCTGAAAAGCTGTCGCCAACTTGGCGTCCTCGGCAGCTTCCACGTAGGTACGTGTTAGCGCAGGTATATCCTGTGCTAGAGACCTAAAAGGCTCCCAAGAGTCCTCGATAGGCTCTAAGCCGCACCAACTCAGTAGGAGCTCATAGACCTGTTTCTGTTCGATCCAACGATGCTTGTTAAGTCGGTTAACTTTCGACACGATGCCTTGGGAGGCAACGTGCTCCAATAGTTCCTCCGTAA
Organism: Phytophthora nicotianae INRA-310; assembly: GCF_000247585.1. Taxonomy (NCBI): domain Eukaryota; phylum Oomycota; class Peronosporomycetes; order Peronosporales; family Peronosporaceae; genus Phytophthora; species Phytophthora nicotianae. The sequence continues at coordinate 209,941 of NW_008649041.1, forward strand.
CTTCCAAGTCACTGTCTGCGTAGAACTTCAATCGTGAAGCGTGCACATCTTGCTCCTTGCCTGTAACCAGGTGCCGAACGCGAAACGAGTGCGAGTCCGCACGGGTAACCACGTAGGGGCCGATCCAAGTTACTAGCAGTTTGTTGTGTCGTCGCTCATCGACACGTGATCGTAGGACGTAATCACCCACAGAAAAGTTTACTTCTTGTGCACCTCTGGACTTTCTCTTGTTCAGTAATGTGGTCTTCTCACGCTTGCCCTTGACGGCACAGTGCATGTCCTCAATACTAGACCGTAGCTTCGCCAAGAGACTTTTCAATGGTAATTGAAATAGAGATTGCCTTAGGTTGATCACCAGGTACATGCAGGATATAGGCTGGTGTTGGGGCTGGTAAGCCAGTGAACACCTCAACAGTAGCCTTGTGTGCAAGAGAAGCCACCGGAGAATAGTTTATGTTAGCTTGCACCAAGGGTATCAGGTAGATCCAGTCGATGCGAGAAATCTGATACTCCATTATCATTGCACGTAGCACTTGCAGTACATTTCTATTTGCACGTTCAACGGATCCATTGATCCACGGGCTGTATGCCACTACGAACTGCTGTTCACACGTCAGCCGCTTGCATAGCTCTGCAAGTACTTCGTTCTTGAAGTGTGATCCTTGGTCACTGACCCATACCGGTGGTACACCGAACCGGCTGTACCACCCATGCAACCCATCAACTGCAACCTCACTTGTTGGTGTATCACACGCCATCAACACACAGAAATGGGTAAAGTTGTCCTTCAGTAGTAGTAGGTATTTGCATGAGCCAAATCCATCACCCAAATAGAGAAAATCCCAGTGTAAAGCTCCATTGCGAATGTCAGAGCGGTATGGTCAAGGAACCACCCTACCTCCTTTTACATGCTGGCAGAGCAAGCAGGAGCGCAGAAAACGACGAACTAGAGCAGCGATTCCTTCAATCAAAAATACACGGCGAATGTGGTTCAAGACCACGACTTCACCACGGTGACCCTGTGCCCCACAATGGGCGATGATCAGGAGTCGCTGGATGAGTGCCCTGGCAGCAGTAGGTATCCAAATACAGTCGTCAATTCGGTAGACACCATGTTCATCTGCAGCACTAGCAGTAGGAGCAGAAGCTACATGAGCCGCTTGCATAGCCGCGATTTCACTCAGTGTCGGCCACGTGAAGTTCTCTTGGTCAAGAGGCCGAAGCAGAGGCTTTCTAGAAGCTTGGGTCTGTGAGCGAGTCACTCGTTTGAAACTAGATACTGCAGTCGTAGATACCGTAGGAGTAGTAGCACCACCCCATTGACTAAGCATATCTGCCCACACGTTGTTGACACCCTCGATGTGAACGATAGTATAGCGAAACTCCATGCGTTTGACAGCCCATCGAAGTAATTTTCCACGTACGTGCTTCTTAACTTCTTGCCCAGGGGCAAAAACATGGATGAGGTTTCGGTGGTCACAAAACACCTTGAAACCACCAGGCCTCAGCAACAGGTAGTCAAGGTCTTCGCAGGAGAGCACGATTGGTAGTGCCTCCTTCTCAATGACGCTCCAGTGGAGCTGAGCGCCAGTGAACGAACCGCTCTTGCATATCAGTAGCTCATGCTCCTGTTCAGTAATTGCCACTCCTTGTTTCCATTCACCCACTTGCGTAAGGATTGAAGCCCAACTGTAGTCGCTAGCATCTGTAAACAAGCCGTAGGTGGCCTGCTCACGCGGGTGTGTCATCATGGCCGAGCTCTGCAGGAGCTTCTTGACCTGTTCGAAACTGCGGAGCTCATCATCGTCCAATCCGATGCTGATTCCTGAAGCAACACGCTTCGTCTTTCGTTTACCAGCAAGTGCACGATCCAACAGCGATTGCAACGGCCGAATGGTGCGAGCGTAGTCAACCAAACTGTCTCGCATCCAGTTCGTTGCGCAGATAAACTGCTGCAGTTGTCCCGCTGTGACTGGTACTGGCATTGAAGTGAGTCCTTCAATCGGTTTTGGGTCATGACGAACACCATTCTCATCAATCACCTTACCACACCACGTAACTGAGCGCTGGTACAACGAGGACTTCTTCAGACTCAACTTCAATCCGAATTCGTTCACCAAGTCAAACAACCGCTCTAGAGCAGCAAGGTAACTCTCTATAGTTTCAGAGTAGAACAAGAGATCATCAATCCATATAAGTAAATGGTGATCGAGTAGCTCAGCGAAACAGTTCTCCATCGAGACTTGAAAATGTAACGCCGAATCACAACTTCCTTGCATCACACGGGTTGGCGTGAACACACCCTCATCCGTCATGTACGAGAGCTGCTCTCTGCTTTCTATCGCCACAGCAAGTTGCCAAAAGCTGCGGATAAAGTCGAAAAGACCGTAGCGTTTCTTTCCTTTCAATCGCTCCAACTTTGTCTTCAAGTTAGGCATGACGCCTGCAATTGCTTCGGTCATCGCATTCAACGGCTTGTAATCCACCGCTTGGCGAAACTCATTGACCTTCGGCTTCTTAAGAGGCAG
>NW_008649041.1:214608-217013 GCF_000247585.1 Phytophthora nicotianae INRA-310
ACTCGTCGTTTTAGTTGTATAGCTTATGGAAGCTAAGTTTTAATCCAAGCATCTGGGGACTGCATTATATCCCTGAACACCTTTGTTTGATTCGCACGTAGGGGGTGGGTGGGTGGTAATACGGCCCAGTGCCTCCAAACCCGGATAGACGGATGCAAAGGGATATGACGCAGCCACGGTGTACTCAGCTTAATAAAAGGTATCGAATTTTTGGGCTTATGGGATTAGCTTTACCTAATTATACTTGGAAATGCACACGCTCTTTTAGGGACAACCCGTAGCTCATGGACTCTCAGCCGATTAATCAAAAGCTATATTCGCAAATGATAGTCGGATATTCATGTTCAGCAGCCACTAAACGAGTTTCTTCTTTCCAGCAATTCGAGAGGGTAATTACCGACGACGTAAATTTTCTGGTAGCACATCGGATTCTAGGTGTCCCGTTTATCGATTTGGACACTTCGCTGCGTTGTGGCTTTCCGCTTTGTCACATGGGCTACATGTGAATTTTGCGCGCTTCTTTCTTTCTTCGTCTCTGATTTCACTGTTGAAGAATTCACGCATACTGGTTGTAAAACAGCGCGATTATTTTGATCAGATTGAGATGCAGTTTTTTTTTTTTTTTGCGGTCTTCCACTGGACGAAGAGGATGGTTTCGACTCTCCACGGGATGCTATTAACTTCACTCTCCGGAGAACATCTCGTTGACCTCGGCTGTGTGCACCTCCAGCTTGGTTATAGAATGAAGATGGCAGGATGTTGGAGTCATGAAGAAGTATCGGCACAAACGATAAGCTTACGGTCACAGAAATGCCTGAGCGTATACCCCAGCAGTGAATGCTCTATGGAAAAACTTTTGCGCTCCCGCATTAGGTGTGTGAGACCCGCTCGGGTGATATACCACAGCTATGATATGGCGACAATGAAGTTGAAGGGTCTCCCTATCGGCGCATGGGGCACACGAGCCCGAAGTCAAGTCAACGATGAAGGTGATCTGGCATTTTGGATTCACCTTGTGCCAGTAGAGGCGTATTTCTGCATGTACTGTCAGTATCTTCTTCTTCAATTGTGACTCCATCATAGTCGTCGACGAAGAACACAGAGTCTGTACTCTTACGCACTCTGCACACGGTAGCACTCCAAACTTGTCTGTTGAACATTTCCTTCGCTTGTGGAGTGACAGTGTGTTTATCTTTCAGCCATTTTTCTGCTTTGGTTTTCTTATCCACTAGCGTCTTCACAATCATATTGCAGAAGAGCATGAGAGCATCGAACACTTGACTGTCGCGTATACCAACTAGTATGAGAACACGATTCTGGTATTCAATAGCACTTGTCGTTCTACCAGCGAAGAGCGCGCGTCCATCATCATAAGCCATTGCAGCATTCAGCCAGTACCAAGCGAAGCGGCTTCCTCTGGCGTCAGGGAACCGTTTCCAAACTTGGTCCAGCTGGTTGGATGAATCTTGGGAAAATATTTCTTCACCGTCTGGATCTCCATTTTGCCATTTACCTTCATCCTACGAGACACAGGAAACGCCACTCTAATCTCTCTTAGAACCGATTCATACTCCGTCAAGGTTATGGTAGCTTGTAGACGAAATAGCAACGCCCTAATGTTGTTGATAATTGGGTCAGCAGCGCAAAATGATCACAAACGTTGAAGAAAATATGCAGAGCGCAAACTTAGGGTGAATTGATATCCCGCGCTTCTTAAAACGCATCTGCGCTTCACGTTGTTTTCTTCTGTGTGTGAAGAGTTCACTATCGTCCATCTTAATACCAGCAACCAGGCAATTGGCAAAAAAAAAAACCATTCGAAGATTTCTGCTGTCTCTTTGTGTATGAAAGTTATGGCGACTGGGATATATGTCCAGTTTCCATCCTTGTCAACGAGAAGTACACAAACACCATTGTATGGGGGATCTTCGTGTAATTGCCATCACATTCAATAACGGGTACCCAATTGCCTTGACCAGCCACTATCGAGCACCCAGCGAGGAAAGCGCAAAAACAAATCGACCCTTGTTGTCAAGCTGACAACAAACTCTTCACACCAGGTCAAAACGCCTGAGAAACGCCGGGAGCATTTTGTCCTTATCAGCATCGACGCCAGCCATCTTTTTTGCACAAGATATTGCTCTGTAGATCAGGGATTGGCGGTGATCTACATTCACATGATCCACCGTCTTCACTGAGGCAGCCACACGCTTACGAGCACTGCTTAACCCATGAACTAGTGAGCTCTTAAAACCAGGCATCTCTATAAGCTGCTCCATTGAGCACTTGCCGACGGAATCACAGTTAGGAAAGTGCAGGAGGTTTGTGTCGGGTATAAACCACGCTTTGGGGGAACAGAACGCATTTTTGGTATTGGCGCGCTTCGATTTACTTTTTTTTTTTTT